>NW_012109474.1:3104657-3106578 GCF_000951045.1 Mandrillus leucophaeus | reverse complement strand
GGGGAGGGGCGCCCACCATTGCTGAGGCTTAAGTAGGTAAACAAAGTCACCAGGAAGCTCGAATTGGGTGGAGCCCACTGCAGCTTAAGGAGGCCAGCCTGCCTCTGCAGACTCCTCCTCTCAGGACAGGGCATAGCTAAACAAACAGCAGCAGAAACCTCGGCAGAGATAAATGCCCCCATCTGACAGCTTTGAAGAGAGCAGTGGATCTCCCAGCACGGAGGTTGAGATCTGAGAATGGACAAACTGCCTGCTCAAGTGGGTCCCTGACCCCTGAGTAGCCTAACTGGGAGACATCCCCCACTAGGTGCAGACCAACACCTCACACCTCACACGGCAGGGTACACCCCTGAGACAAAGCTTCCCTGTCTCTTATACACATCTAGATGTGTATAAGAGACAGATTCTGTTCATTCCATTTACATGAAATGTCCCGAATAGGAAAATCTGTAGGTACAGAAAGTAGATTAATGTAGGGGATGGTAGGGTAGATTGGTGGAGTAGATTTAAGATGGGGTGGAGGGGGGCACCCAAGATGGCCGAATAGAAACAACTCCAGCCTCCAGCTCCCAGTGTGAGCGACATGGAAGACAGGTGATTTCTGCATTTTCAACTGAGGTACCAGGTTCATCTCACTGGGGTGTGTGGGACAGTCAATGCTGGTCTGCGGGTGCAGCCCAAACAGTGAGAGCTGAAGCAGGGCAAGGCATCGCCTCACCTGGGAAGCACAAGGGGGAAGGGAATCCCTTTTCCTAGCCAGGGGAACTGAGACATAAAACACCTGGAAAATTGGGTAACTCCCACCTTAATGCTGCCCTTTACCAAGGGTCTTAGCAAATGGCACACCAGGAAATTATATCCCACACCAGGCCCGGAGGATTCCACGCCCACGGAGCCTCCCTCAAGCTAGCACAGCAGTCTGAGATCTAACTGCAAGGCAGCAGCGAGGCTAGGGGAGGGGTGCCTGCCATTGCTGAGGCTTAACTAGGTAAGCAAAGCCACTGGGAAGCTCATATTGGGTGGAGCCCACTGCAGCTCAAGGAGGCCTGCCTGCCTCTGTAGACTCCACCTCTGGGGACAGGGCATAGCTAAACAAAAAGGAGCAGAAACCTCTGCAGATGTAAAAGACCCTGTCTGACAGCTTTGAAGAGAACAGTGGATCTCCCAGCATGGAGGTTGAGATCTGAGAATGGACAAACTGCCTGCTCAAGTGGGTCCCTGACCCCTGAGTAGCCTAACTGGGAGACATACCCCACTAGGTGCAGACCAACACCTCACACCTCACACCTCACACAGCTGGGTACACCCCTGAGACAAAGCTTCCAGAGCAAGAATCAGACAGCAACACTCGCTGTTCAGCAATATTCTATCTTCTGCAGCCTCCGCTGCTGATGCCCAGGCAAACAGGGTCTGGAGTGGACCTCAGGCAAACGCCAACAGACTGCAGCTGAGGGTCCTGACTGTTAGAAAGAAAACTAACAAACATAAAGGACACCCACACCAAAACCCCATCAGTATGTCACCATCATCAAAAACCAAAGGCAGATAAAACCACAAAGATGGGGAAAAAGCAGTGCAGAAAAGCTGGAAATCCAAAAAATCAGAGCACATCTCCCCCTCCAAAGGAACGCAGCTCATCGCCAGCAACGGAACAAAGCTGGACGGAGAATGATTTTGGTGAGTTGAGAGAAGAAGGCTTCAGTCGATCAAACTTCTCAGAGCTAAAGGAGGAACTATGTAACCCAGTGCAAAGAAACTAAAAACCTTGAAAAAAGAATGGATGAATGGATAACTAGAATAATCAATGCAGAGAAGACGTTAAAAGAACTGATAGAGATGAAAACCATGACACAAGAACTATGTGACAAATGCACAAGCTTCAGTAACCGACTTGATCAACTGGAAGAAAGAGTATCAGTGA
>NW_012109474.1:3098889-3099297 GCF_000951045.1 Mandrillus leucophaeus | reverse complement strand
TCTCAGCAGAAACTCTACAAGCCAGAAGAGAGTGGGGGCCAATATTCAACATTCTTAAAGGAAAGAATTTTCAACCCAGAATTTCATATCCAGCCGAACTAAGTTTCATAAGTGAAGGAGAAATAAAATCCTTTACAGATAAGCAAATGCTGAGAGATTTTGTCACCACCAGGCCTGCTGTACACGAGCTCCTGAAGGAAGCTCTAAACATGGAAGGGAACAACAGTTACCAGCCACTGCAAAAACATGCCAAAATGTAAAGATGATCGATACTAGGAAGAAACTGCATAAACTAATGAGCAAAATAGCCAGCTAATATCATAATGACAGGATCAAGGTCACACATAACAATATTAACCTTAAATGTAAATGGACTAAATGGTCCAATTAAAAGACACAGACTGGCAA
>NW_012109474.1:3023124-3098448 GCF_000951045.1 Mandrillus leucophaeus | reverse complement strand
CATATATAACATGGAATACTATGCAGCCATAAAAAAGGATGAGTTTATGTCCTTTGTAGGGACATGGATGCAGCTGGAAGCCATCATTCTCAGCAAACTATCACAAGAACAGAAAACCAAATACCGCATGTTCTCACTCATAGATGGGAATTGAACAATGAGAACACTTGTACACAGGAAGGGGAACATCACACACTGGGTCCTATTGTGGGGAGGGGGAGGGAGGAGGGATAGCATTAGGAGACATACCTAATGTAAATGATGAGTTAATGGGTGCAGCACACCAACATGGCACATGTATACATATGTAACCTGCACGTTGTGCACATGTACCCCTAGAACTTAAAATATAATTAAAAAAAGAGGTGGAGATGGGGTGAAGGGAGTAGGGCTAAATGTGGAGTAGGGGTAACTTTAGGAGTTAGGAGTTAGGGATGGGGTAGTGTAGGAAGAAGGATAGATTTGGGGTAGGGGGTAGACACAAGCTGGGAGTCGGGGGGTTGGTTTAGGGCAAGGTGTGGGGATTGGTAGGCAATGAGAAGCAACTGGTGATGGGTATGGGGTTTCTCTTGGGGGTGATGAAAATGTTCTCTTGTGATGGTTGCACAACTCTGTAAGCACCTTTGAATTGTATATTTTAAATGGGTGAATTGTATGATATGTGAATTACATCTCAGATATCATCATAAATAAGGCAAAGTAACAGGTTTGGAGAAGATGTTTTAGAGAAAGTAGACAAGAAAAATGTCTCTTAGATGGCATCATTTAAGCCAAGATTGGATAAAGTGAGATTGTGACAGGTGGGATGAGGGCAGAGATAAGTGTGAATAATACACATTGTAAAGAATCCTGTCCAAGAGGGTTGGTTTGTATTTTGAAGAAATACATTATGTTAAAGAATTCAGTTACTGCACGTGCTAACCAGTATGGAAATAAATCTACCTTTTTATTTTAAAGGGGGTTTCTCCAAATTAGATGTCAGCCTTTAAACTCTAAGTTTTATTACATGTAAAAGGAAGGCTTAAACCCTTTAGGAACTGGGTTCACATAGGATTGGATCACGGGTTAGTATATATTTTGGTGGAATTGAGAGTCAGGCACAGTAAGGCACACAAAAGAAAAAGAGTATGAGATTAATGAAACAGTTGGTCAACTGGCCAGCAGAGTCCTCAAGTTCTGGGTTGCACAGCACTCTGATCATGCTTTCCTGGGATCTTGAAGGCCTTGCCTACTGTCTGATGCCTCCCATCTTTGGCCCTTTCCCTGTGTCCCTTCCCTACCAGCTGGGAATCTGTAAGATGGTTCTGCAAAATGTATCAACAAATTGTGATTGCCGATCAGGTTTTCGAGGTAGGCTTTCCAGCCTGGTCTTGGAGCCCATAGTGCTCAAGATGACCAAGACTGGAGGTGACTCTGGTTGCAGCAAGAATCTTAATATGTTCCAGATCAGCTTTTACCAAATATTCCATGGAGTGCAATCACGGTGCTCATACCAGAGGGCTCCTAACAGGCAGGATGCGCTGCTTACAACAGGAGCTGTTTATTCAGCAGGGGCTACTGCAAGCACCTGGAGGAGGTACTTGCTCACCTCGATGGCACAGAAGGCTGGGGCCTTAGAAGCTGTATTGGGATGAGATAATGTGGCATGACTTCATGTGTCTGCAAAGAAGATAATTGACAACTACCAGGAAGCCAGCTTCCCTTGCCCTGGGCACACCTGCTGCGCCAACAGAATATTTAACTTAAAACTGAAAATGCCTGTAGATTTTGATAAATGACACTAACACTAATAACACCCTAAAGAACACTAAAAAATTTTACCTTTTGGGATTTTACAAATGTTAAGGGACTTCTTATAACTATTACTGAAAATATCCAGACTTCAACAATTAAAATTATTAAAGGAGCACCCAAAATAATTTAAGAAAAAATTTAAGCAAAGCAAGCGAATTCTGATCCTGGAAATACTTGAAGATTGCTTTAATTACATTACCCAGTCAAAGGAGTGGTCAAATGTCTGCAGTAAAACAGTCCCCTACTCATGGGGAGAGCCATTGCTTAATTTTTGATCAAAAATGAAGTTCACTAGGTCAGAGGGGTTCATTTCTCTCTAGTGCACATGATAGTTAAGAACTTGTTTGTACCCAAAATCGTCCTCCCAGAGAAAAAGCTCACACGTTTCTGTCTTTGGCTCAGCCCCCTGGTCCCTGTCCCATGAACCCACTGCAGAGGGAATTCCTGTCTTTCAACTTCCCTTCTGTCTGTGCAAACTTCTTATTCTTGGTCAAGATCAACCTTAGGGCTGTTAACATTTTGAAATCTAACAAGATCCCCAATTCCAGGAGACTTCCCCCAGGGTCATCTTCTCTGAGCCCTCAGATTGTTGACAGTCTATTTTCACACAGATGCTTCTCTTTATCTTAGATGTGCTAGGCATGGTCCCTTACTTGAGCATCAGCCCCTCAAGGGACCACTTTTCTTACACTCAGTTACACAGTTCAAAATTTTACCCAAGGGAGCTGTGCAGTAAAAACTTGCCTAATGGATGGAACAGCTGAACCCCACCTTCATTCCCGTGGGGCCGAGACGTTTGTAGGTACTTGGGTAGAACAGACATCCTTCCCATCCTACAGGGAGAGAGAACACTCTGTGTGAAATAATAGCTTTCCCTTTTGGGCTCCTCATCCAACCAGAATGGTAGAGTGGAGACACTTAGAAAGCTCTAACGGATCTGTAAGGAGAGACTGGGCTTCATTTACCGTGGGTGATAGGATGGTAGGTGCCACATTACAGTGAACTAATGTCACCAAATTGTAGGCTGTATCTCGCCCAATCTGATGGCACGTTATACACCTCAACACAGCCCATAGTGAGAGAGTTGGGGGATCATTAATACTTTCTCTTACAAATGAGGAAACCAAGTTTTACAGAAATAAAATAACTTGCCTGAGGTGGAAATGCCCCTTCAAAGTCTTTTTAAAGAAGACCGCTACATTATCATTAATAAATAACTCTGTATAGCTTCTGTTGTGAGTTAACTGTACCCATAGTTGTTTTTTGTTTGTTTGTTTGTTTGTTTGTTTGTTTTCCTCATCCATTTTCTCTATAATTTTGGGACTTTTTTATGTAGACATTTGTAAAACAAAGTATTTACTAGTCAACCAGTTTTTCTGCTTCTGCTTCTCTTATCTGTGAGCTCTTTGGGCCCTGGGTTTCTCTTCCTAACACTGGCCGCCTCAATGTCATTTTTATGATATAGCGTGGTTTTACTACTTTTTTAAGTAAAGAATTTGAAGGAAGAAGCTAGAGAAATTGACTACAACTGAGGCGGTCAAAGATTCCTGACTTGGAAGTAGAGCTCTGTGTCTTGGATTCTTGTCCACGGTGACTCAGTAAGCATACCCAGGGGCACCTGGGGCTGTAACCTGTGGGCAGTTCTCCCTGCCAGCCTCTCTGCTGGGCTAGGCAGTGGAGGGGGAAGTAGCAGCACTGGGTCCTGCCAGGGAACCCCAAGCTTTGGGTAAATCACTTTGGCTCTGTACTGTTACTGTCTCTGTGATGCGAGTGAGTGTTTTCTGACCTGCCTCATGTTGTCAGCAGATGGGAAAACTGAGATTTCGGATGTCATCTTGAAGTCAGGTACAACTGATAATGATTGTGAGTTTTGGTTGTCTGTGTTACCTAAGTCTACTATTTTATTGCTAACTCTTGGCCACTTATATCTGCTGTATAAAAGGATCCTTGAGAGAAGGCAGGGAGGTAAGTAATCCATTGGAACTACTATAAGCAAGATTTTGGTTCCTCTCTTACTGAGCCCAAGTTACTGAAGGAATCTGATTCTCTCAAGAGGGCTGGCTGGTTTTGGCCTGAAGCTGCTATTGCAGAAGTTCAGTGCTTGACATAAGTGTCATTTTCTCATCTATTGAAATGGTGTCATTTGTCATCTTAAAATCTCAGGGTGTAGGTACAATTGAAAGGGATACCTCAGAAGCCTGAGGTGCTGTGTGGAAGCATGGAGTTGGCATACTCAGACCAGTAGGCCAGAATTTCCCGGATGTTACCAATCCAAGACTGGTGTGGCTGAACGAAGTGGGTAGTATGCTTCAATTTTAGTTTTGTTAGAGATGTTTCTGAGGTCAGCAAATTTTCCTGCCAGCCTAATGAATGATTGATTTGTTTTCCATTATTGGGTCTTTTCTGGCCCACTAAAGCGAGTCTGTCTTTCAAGGACTCAGATGTGTTTAGTGACCTTATGGGTATAATTCATTTGTATCCTGGGATCCACAGACTTTGGGACAGTGTACTAAAGAGACTCATGAATAAAAGAGTGCTTTTGATAAGTACAGCCAGCGCTCACTGTGTGCTTGCTCTGAATTCCATAGTTACATGAATTATCTGCTAAGCCATGGGTGGATTATGTCTTTGCTGGAATGCCTTCAGTCTGAAGCAGATTGTTTATGAAGCAGCCTCTCCTGTGGTTGGACGCATGATGTGTTTGAAGGGCCCTTGCATGGGAGGAGGAAGAAATGCTGACCTTTGTCCACTTTGGGCTCTCAATTTGCAGCATGGCTTTCAACAAACCATTCAGCGGCTTTGCAGTCAGTGTCACCCAGGAGAAGAGAAGGTAGCAGCCACAGAAGGGACACCCAGGTGCCGAGCAATAGTTCCCTGGAGGGGGAAGCACTTTCTTCCAGGTGACTTCTCAGGGCAGGTTTTCTAGGATGGCCTTTGAATTGGGCCTGGGGGATAAGCAGGATTTGCACTTGAAACTTAGTGCATGTGCATCTATGTGACTCTGACGTCCAAAGCTGACCAGTCTACATCATTATTTCAACTGTATGGCTGTCAACAATGTAAGTCCAGTGAATGAGGAAACTGTTTGTATTTCTAGGTGATTTATCATAAGCGAGTAGCTAGAACTTGGAATTAATAAAGGTTTCTGTTGTCTTCAGCCAGGAAGAGCAGTTAATACATTCATAAGTTAAAGGCTGTTTAGTTTCTTCAAGCTCATCTTTCAATTCATTAGTACATTGTATTAGGCTAATGTTGACCAGGAACAAGTTACAAGGTATTTGAATTGCTGCCAGTACCTGAACATGTTTATGTAGTGACCCATTTCATAAAGCTGAGTCTGTAGCAGTGCTTCTTAACCCTAGCAGAACTCATGTTGTAGTAGAATATTAGAAGCACTTGTGGAATTTTAAAAACAAATATCTGGACCTCACCCTCAGAGACTGTGATCTAATTGGTCTGGCGTGGGATCCAGCAGAAGTAGTTTCCTAAGCTCCACAAGCACTTCTTAATGTACAGCCAGGGTTGAAACCACTCTGTGATGAGCAAATAGTGGTTCTGCAGTCGGCATTGCCTCTTCCCTGAACACTACCTATGCTGTCCCACTCTTTGCACAGCCTGGCACCTCTGCTTGGAATGGTCTCTGGGAACAGCTCGTGCAGGGCCTGGAATGCTACAGGCCCTAACTATACCCACCATACTGCAGGGTCTGGTGCAAGGGTGCTAAGCAGGGCCTGGACACATTCAGATGAGTGTTTTGGAAATATGTTTCCAGCAGCAATGAGGGGAAATGGATTGAGTAGGGGATAGAATTGTCATGGGAAGACCAGTTCTGCTGTGGTAGCATCTAGGAAGGAAAGGAGGAGGAACAGGGCTTCGTGGAGTGGAGTAGAAAAGAATTCAAAGCAGTACAGGAGGCTTGGCCTCATGGAGTAAAAGAGAGAAAGGAGTCATGGGCAGTTCCTAGGTTCCCTGCTTATTGCTGAGCCATCCCTCGGGAAGGCAGGATGAGGAACAGATGGGTGGGGAGCTGAAGAGCGCTGTTTTGGACGTGCAGGCCTTGGAGCACCTGTGCACCCTCCATGTGTCGTTGTCCAGTGGGCAGTTAGGCATATGTGTTTGGCTCTCAGAGGAAGTATCTGGGTTGGGGAGATACCAGTGTGGACAACTTGCGGGCAGCAGTTGTAATCACAAGGGAAGAGGAGATCACCTCAGAGGCCACCTGGAGAAGTGAGGAAGGTGCTGACATTGACCTTCAAAGATGCTCTAAATTTAAAAAAAAAAAAAAAAAAAAATGGATGAAGCAGTATCTATCAAAGGAAAAATACAAGACTTGTATCTTACTGGTGGCATGCCAAAGAGACAGTGTGGTATAGAGAAAGGATGGGTTTCAGAATGAGGGACTCATGTGCAGCTGGCTAAAATGCTAGCTGTACTACTGGCCAAGGAAAAGTCATTTTACTTGAATATACTCCCTCGCTGCAAAATAGTTTCCAAGAACAAGTGAAATAAGTGAATTTGAAAAGTGATGTTTATTTGGTCCGACAGGCTACACATTCTATGTGTATATCATAGTTCACCCCTAGCTAATGACAACAGTAGAATAAGTCTGTAAAGCATAAAATCATAGGAAACACGTGCCTTTGTTGTTCAGTTTCATCTAAACCTGTAGCTTTCTGAATTCCAGTGCGTTTTGGACATTAGCAGTTCTATAAACTTCAGTTGATATGGAATGTATCACACAGCTGCAGTATAATCTGGGTCTGGAATCACAGAATATGGGAGTAGCACGAGATCCTAGGGATAATCTTCCAGCCCCTTATTTTAAGAGCAAGGGAATTAGCACATTCCCTTTTATACCGAGGAGTGCCCTAACCAGTTCTCTGTCTCCCTCTGGCCCGTCTGCCCAACATGGGGTGGGCTGGGTGGCACTCCCCGGGTTCTTTCTGTGATAGTATCTCATCTGAGCTGGAGACAGCCCCGCTCGGGAACAGCCAGCAAGAGGAAGGGACAGATTCATTTCACTGCTGCCTATATCACACTACACCTGAGAGACTTATAAATAGCGCTTAGCACTCCAAGGGCCACTGTTTAACTGAAGTGGGAAAATGATATTGGATATTAAATGTACTAAGTACTTATCTCTTACACTATCAGAAGGTTCATTTTCATCTTACCAAGTAGACACTTGGGACTCTACCTGCCAAATGCCAATTACGCAGTTTCCAGTGAATATTCATGACAGCCTTCCTGAATGGCTTGGCTTCGGTTCTGGGCTGTGGCTGAGTGGTGCCCTGCCCTGGTAGGGAGGGTATGGTAGAGTAAAATGTCAGCACCTGGTGGCAGACTGCATAGGGACATCCCTCTGCCATTTTCACCCCAGGAACCCAGAACCTGCTTAGCCCTTGGGGCTGGAGAACCGCTCATAGAAGTGCCCTGTCTCCTGGTGCCTGAGACACATCTCCTTCCCACTTTCAGGCCTGGCTGCCTTGTTGGAAGGGTTTGTAGACTCTCTTGCTTGGAGTGTTCCGGCCCAGCCCCTTCTTGCAGCAGAAATGTTTTTTATAGTGTTCCCAACCTTGGGAGGAAGCCCTTGAATGTTAGAATAATTGTAATTATGTGACTCTGTTTTGAGCCCAAATCTGACTTATCATAATTTTCCATATCCCTTCTCACCTGACTTGACCTCTGCCTTAACCTACCTCTGCTCCCCAACCTTACTCTTCTCTCCCCACATAACCTTTTGTTCCCCCAATCTGATTTTTCTTTCCACTGGACTCTTCCTCCTATCTAACTTTCCTCACTGTAATAGGTTTTTTACATTAATATAGTTTCGTGTGTTTGTATCTCTTAGTATTATGTTTCATTTCGCTTGTTTGACTTTATCATGAAAATATACCATATGTAGTTGTTGTTGTTTGAGACAGTCTTGCTCTGTCACCCAGGTTGGAGTACACTGGCGCAATCTCGACTCACTGCAACCTCCACCTCCCGGGCTCAAGTGATTCTCCTGCTTCACCCTCCCAAGTAGCTGGGATTATAGGCACACTCACCCAGGTTGGAGTACACTGGCGCAATCTCGGCTCACTGCAACCTCCACCTCCCGGGTTCAAGTGATTCTCCTGCTTCACCCTCCCAAGTAGCTGGGATTACAAGCACCCACCACCACACCTAGCTAATTTTTGTATTTTCAGTAGAGATGGGGTTTCACCATGTCGGCCAGGGTGGTCTCAAACTCCTGACCTCAAGTGATCCGCCTGCCTCAGCCTCCCAAAGTGCTGAGATTACAGATGTGAGCCACTGTGCTTGGCCCATATATACTATTATCATTTTAAGTCACCATTGTTTCCAAGACTCATTGTCACTGTATTTTTCTACCCTGTCTTCCAAGTATTAATACTGTCCCATGGTATTTCTACAAATATCTTTGTTGGACAGAAATTATTTTAAAATTCTATGTATTCTATTCTCTACCATAGTCCTTTTTTAAAACCATTGTCGGTGATGTGTGTTTTGGTGATGGTGTTGACCATGTGATTAGAGTGTGTAGACATAGACAAAAAGCAATAGATTGATTATCCCATTAATGAACAGAATATATTCTGTTTACACACCTAAATCTTCAGACCATTTGTCACAGAGGACAAAATGTTATAGAGAGGCTTCATGACTGGTTTGGAGATGGGATGTCCTTTCTGTGGTGGCTTGGCAAGCCAGGCTTCCCCTTCTTCCTGTTTTGCAACCATGGTGTGTGTCGGGCCTAAGTGAGTGTTGTTCCCACCTCTGCATCCTCTCAGGGAGTTTCCAATTCAGGTACATAGAGTTGTACCTGTCTAAAACTCAGCTCCCTCCCATTTCCCACACACACACCCATCAGTCCCCTTCCTGTGGGTGAATCATGGAAGGCTGAGCATAGGGCGGGGATGACCAAGTTTGCAGGCAGTAACTTGTACAACTCGAAGGGGGCTCCAGACGCTAGGCTCAGCCTGTACTGCTATACATGACAGTCCTTGCTAAGGACTTCCTCTTAAAATTGACCATCATAGGATTTAGGTTCTAGTGGGGAGACCAGGGTGGGAGGAAAGCTAAGTAGATGAGGAAAATGTTAGTACACTGTATAGTGAGCGCTATGAAGGTAGGAGGGTTAGGGGCGGGTGGTGGGGGCTTTCTAGAGAAGTGATGTCAAGCCAGCCAGCACTGATAACCCCAATATGTTTTAATCTTATACTGAGGCTAATTTTATTGTGGAGGGATTTGTTAAAGGCTGCTTTATTATACAAGAAGGAGTGTAATGATAATACAGAGATACAGGAGTGTAATGATAATACAGCATAACCCGGTGGAAAATTGTGCAAGGAGATGGAAGCCTGAGTTTGAATCTGGGCTCAGTGTCTCACTAGCTAAGGAATTCTGGGTATATCACTTGACCTTTCCAAACTTCTATTTTCTCTTATTTAAAATGGGAAGACTGGCATCCAGTCATCTTATGTATCTTAAGCGAAGGCTATATGCTAAGAGTCTCATAAACTATTTGAGCATGATGTAAGTAAATGGTTAATTACATTAAACAGCAGTTATGGATGTGATTGAGTACCAGGCATTAAGAGCTGTGAGATCAAAGAAGGGGATTACCAGTTTGAACTGGGACAGCTTCAGGCCACTGCAACATGGGAGAGAATAAAGAAAGAAGCCCTGTGTGGCTTGAACATATCCAGTAGAAGGGTGGCATGCACTGAAGCTGGAGAGAGGTGCTTGGTCCCCCAGGGCCTTGAACACAGTGGATGTGGGTCTTATTTAGAGGGCAGAGGGATGCCATTGGAAGGCTTAAGGGAGAAGTATGGTCTGATGTTTATTTTCAGAAAGTTTCATAAGAAGGACATGTTAGAGGAGGAGGAGAGTACAGGCTGGAAAGTTGCTATTGTAATGTATGCCAGAGATGATGATGGTGTGGACTAAAAGGTACAGAGGAGGAAACAGACTACACCCTGGAGAGAAGTTCAACAGGATGTGCTGGTGTAGGGCTTGAAGGAAATGGAGAAATCCCCAGTGACTCTTAGGTTTCTGGCTGGAGTGAATGAGTAGATACTGGTGCCACTTACATAGAGGAAGTGCCAGGGATAGGCTTGGATGCCAGGAGCCCTGGGAATTCAAGATGAAAGCACAGAGCCTGCCCATAGCGAGCCCTCATTTAGTGACGTGTGAACTGAGTGTGGCTGATAGAACCTAGTGTTTGAGGAGGAAGGATACCACAGGTGCCACCCAAGTCTCCAGTGGGACACTTGGCCTCACTGGTCACAGCCAAGCTGGTTGCTGGGGAGTGAAGCCTCTGGAGCTTTCCTGGGGATGCTTCGTCATCTCTGAGATGCTTTGAGTGGTGCTGCCCTGTGGGTTCTGTGTACATATAGCTAATTGGGAGACCACAGGTAACAAATTACGCCCCTCAGGAAACCCGAACAAGATAACACTTAGTGGGATTTCTCAAAACAGAGCTCCCTGGGTACCTCCCTGGCTGATCAGCAGGCCCCTCCTTTGAGCAGAGGGACCTCAGGTGCCCTGCCAGCCACCTGCCTCACCCTCTCTACCAGGTGGCCCCACCCAGAAATGGGAAGGAAGGACTTGATCTTGCTCATCAGCCTAAAGCACTGCAGTGGTTTGGTGGGAAACTTCTAGGAGGAGTTAGGGTAGTTTAGCAGAAGCTAAGTCTTGCCTCTCAGGTGTCACAGAAGGGGGCCAGTGTGAACTGGGGAGGTGTGGTGTGTGTGTGGATGTGTTGGTTGTGGGGTCTTTTGCCTGGAAGCTGCAGAATGGCTGAGTTTCTTACCTCAGGCTCCGGTACTGTTGTCTGAGTCCTTCAAGGGCCTTTTGCTGTTTAACTTTCTGAAGACTGTGTGGACCTGAATCGTGACTGAGTACTACATTCCTTGCCAATGGTTTACTTCTTCTAAATGAAAGGAATTTCACTGGGCTCAGGAGAGGTGGCTTTATTGAAAAGCAGATCGATGCAAGTTGGCAGCCAAGTCACTGGGGTGAATGGATGGAGCCACACATAGGTTATATTTTTGAAGGACATTGGGTCAGATTTTGTACTTCTAAACATCTCCCCCTTAATGAGCCCTAAATAGCCACAGTTTGAAACTAAGCTTTTCCCTACCCCTACTTCCTGTTAGGATTTTAGTTAGAGGATCATCAAATGTCAAAGGTAGGCAGTATCACTTGGGAAGTCCAGGTCACAGCCTTTTACTTTAGAGATGAAAAGATGGAGGACCAGAAAACAGAAGCCACCCAAAGTCACAGAGCAAGTGAAATGACCTCACCTGGACTGACTTCAAAAGAAGGCGAAATATGACAAGGTCTTAGGAGGAAAAGCAAGTAATGGGGGACTTTACAAGGTGGGGAAATAATTGCCTTCTGGGATGCCTGGGTGGGCAGTCAGGGCAGACTGTCCAGGCATTGGACATGGACAGGACTGCATCAAAGCATATATATTGAAGGTTACCTCAGGTAGAGGGAATACCAGAAACGGCAGTGGTGGGAAAGTGTGTGGTCATCAAAGACAAGTAGTCCTCTTGGGCTGAACCTCGATACCATCATCTTATAAGAAATATAGGCTGGGCGGTGACTCATATCTGTAATTCTAGCACTTTGGGAGGCCAGGGTGGGCAGATTGAGCTCAGGAGTTCAAGACCAGCCTGAGCAACATGGCAAAACCCCATCCCCACAAAAAGTAGAAAAATTAGCCAGATGTGGTGGCCTATGCCTATAGTACCAGATACTTGGGAAGCTGTGGTTGGAGGATTGCCAGAGCCCAGGAAGTTGAGGCTGCAGTGAGCTGTGATTGTGCCACTGTACTCCAGCCTGGGTGACAGAGTGAGATCCTGTATCGAAAAACAAACAAAAACATGTAGAGATCATCTCACAGTCTTGCAGCAAATATATAATATGGGGAGGTATTCTCTATAATGTGGGTAAGTGACTTACCAAGAGTTTGTTGGCAGCAGAACCAGAACTCAGGACAGATCCTTTAGATTACAGTCCCAGGGTCCTTTTCACAAAACCCCATACTTGTCAAGGGTTTTAGCATTAGGGTTATGCATTGTAGAAGGGTTTACATGCTCAACTAAAAAGCTTAGACTTGATTTGGTAAGCAATGAGTAGTTATTTAACTTTTTTTGAGTGGGAAAAACACGATTAAAACTGTGCTTTAGCAATTTAATCTGGCAGGAGTATTGGAATGAATTAGAGACCTAGGTATCTTAATCATGGTGACTACTTAGAAGAGCTTGAGCTTCGGGGATCAGAGTTCTAACAGACTGAACTGAGATAATCTGAAGGTCAAATAAGTTAACTACTTTGTCCAAAGTCAGACAGCTAATCAGTGGTGCAACCGAGGTTCAAATTCAAGTCTGTCTTTTTTTTTTTTTTTTTTTGAGGCGGAGTCTCGCTCTGTCGCCCAGGCTGGAGTGCAGTGGCGGGATCTCGGCTCACTGCAAGCTCCGCCTCCCGGGTTCAAGCCATTCTCCTGCCTCAGCCTCCCAAGTAGCTGGGACTACAGGCGCCGCCACCACGCCCGGCTAATTTTTTTGTATTTTTAGTAGAGACGGGGTTTCATTGTGTTAGCCAGGATGGTCTCGATCTCCTGACCTCGTGATCCGCCCATCTCGGCCTCCCAAAGTGCTGGGATTACAGGCTTGAGCCACCGTGCCCGGCCTCAAGTCTGTCTTTAATGTCCATTTTTGGGGTTCCCGCTCCAGGACACTGGATACATACATAGAACACAGTGGGAGAGCTGCTGCACGCTGCACTTTGCGGGCTGTTACAGAATAGTGTGTATATGCCGAATGTGCACCTAGCCCTGCTCTATTTTTTTAAGAGTTGAAGTCTTGCTCTGTTGCCCAGTGGTGCGATCATAGCTTATCATAGCCTTTGAACTCATGGGCTCATGTGATCCTCCCGCCTCAGCCTCCTGAATACCTGGGACTACAGGCACGTACCCAGCCCTACCCTAGGCTAGGGAGGGGAGTGCCTAGTATGTGCAAAAGAAGTGTAATAAAGCTAAGTAAAAATCATCAATTTTTCCAGACGTTTTACCTCTGAATTAGGGAGCTGTTGAATGGTGCTTGTTGTTCTAAGAAGTGAGTTTATCTGACTTTAGCCTACATGTCAGCATCAGATCTAACATCCGTGAAGTTAGGCAGAATTAGCACTATTGGTGATTTCCAAGACTTGTTTCCCAGAAGAGCCTCAAGTGTAAAGGTTTTTTAAACTTGGGGTTTTTTTAAATAACTCTTGATAATTTATTAGCCATGTGTGTCCATTTTCATCAGAACACCAAAATTTGCCTTTTGCATCCTGCCAGTTTTACTGTTCTGTTGCCTTGATTCCTTCTTTTTGAATGCTTGACACTTGTCACGTGACCTACTCCCCCTTTTTGATTCCTGGCCACTCACCCCCCAGGAAGAGCCCACTTTTTCCCCATGTCTTGTATGAGTTTCTCTTTCCTGAAAAGGACATGACTTTCCAGTCACTCCCCAGTGATATGCAGGGGAATTCCCTTATTGACGCCATAGGTGAACAGTGACAAGCATCGCTGGTGTGTGCCTCATTTGTCTTTGCCGAGTGTAACCTGTCACCTGGGTATCCTTGTAGTCCAGCGTCCCGTGTGTGCTGTGTTGACGCAGGAGCCCGGCAGCGCTTACCCATCTCCCCCTCCTCCACTGATGAGATTCATTCCCTCCTGGCATCTGTGTGTTGCTTCCCTGGGATCCTTATTAAGTACTCGAGATAGTATATACTTCTGCATTCTAACTGGTTCTTTGATGATGATCAAGGCTTAGACACATTCTAAACTTATCCATTTATCTGGGGCTAAACACACAAATTTGGGACATAACTACACTTTTGGGTGTGGCTGCTATAATCTAGTTCTGTTTATTGCAGATACCCAGGAAGTTTTAAAGATGGTATCAAACTTCTCTTTTTCAGAGGTACAACACCAAACTTGTGATGTTCTTAGTTGCCTGGGATGGTTGTGCTTTGAGCAGTTCTCTAAGGACTTGATAATGAAGATATTAAGATTAGAGGTGACACCTGTCATTATCCTCTAGGTTTAGGGATGTGTTATAAAATAAAAGAAGAGGCAATATAAACATCCGCAGGCTGCTTTAGAGGCTGCCTTTCAATGTCGAGATTTCACAGCAGCAAGGAGATGCTCTGACTACAATCATGTCCTAGAACTACAAGGGATCTCAGAGAGACAGTGATAATTCCAGTCCCCAAATACTGGATAGGATTCAACATACATTTTCAAGTAGTTGGTTGTGTATCATATTTGAAAGATACATTTTTTCCAGCTTTGTCTTCTCAACAGTGTCTACTAGACACCCACATCCACTCAGGTCCGTCCCCATTGCTAACCAACCGTTTGTGTGAGCTGGGGCACTTCTTGCTGACCTTGAAGAGCAGCTCATGGTAAAGTTTTTTTTCATGTCAGCTACCTCATGACTCTGCCTTCAGCTCCCACCTCCAGCCTGCTTCTTTTCTGTCTAGGTCATCTCTAATTGGACCGTTCCCTTCTATCATCGCACCACATTTCCATCTGTTAGCCCTGATCAGAAGAGAAGCTGACATTCATTCACCTGTGCCAATAAGCTACAGCCTACTCATGTTGACAGTTAGCAAGGCGGGGCAGGCCCCTGTGGTGCTTCTCTGTTCTTTTCTAGCCCACTCTGCCTAGGAAGCCATGGGAGCTGGTGTAAAGAGGGCCAGGCTGATGCCAGGGGACCCAAGTTCTAAACCTGTCTTCATTTAGAAAAGAAGGGAGTTAGATTAGTTGAGAGCTAAGTTGCTTCTGGTTTAGTGATATATATTGAGTTTGCACTTTGTGCCAGGCATGGTTACAGACACTGGGGAGTGAAAGCAGAGTGCCTGACCTCTTGACAATGGGTTTGTGAATCGGAGGTGGGTGGTGGAATATAGCCCTTACAAACCATTTCCCAAAACTGTGGCCCAAACATTTTTCCTTACTCCCTGCTTTTGAGCATACATCTAATCTAACCCCCCTCTTTTCCAAATGAAGACAGGTTTAGAACTTGGGTCTCTTGGCACCAGCCTGGCCCTCCTTATACCGGCTTCTATGGCTTGCTAGGGACATCCATGTTCCTTGGATACCCACTGAGCTGTTCTTTCCATTGCTTGTCTGTCTTCCTACCACCTGTTCTAAAGGGATAAGCAGAGGTGTTCCTATCTGATGTAGAGTATCTTCTTTCTGCCCTCTGTTCTGACTCAGATTCCACTTATTGAAATTGATAGTTTTATCAAAGTTCTCAGAAATTTGAGGCAAGATTACCCTGGTGGCTAATAGCACACCCTTTGTGACCTACCTATATGAACAAAAATGTTCAAAACTGTGTCTGCTGGCTTGCTAGGCTCAAATGCAGGAGGAGAAGAAAAGATCCGTGTTTTTGAAGAAATTGTAATATGTACAGTGACACAGATGGGAATGTTAGAGAAACAAAGGGGAGATGATATAACTAAAAGTGTGTGCTTGTGAATTCTTTTTTTTTTTTTTTTTTTTTTTTTTGAGACGAAGTTTTGCTCTGTTGCCCAGGCTGGAGTGCAGTGGCATGATCTCAGCTCACTGCAACCTCTGCTTCCTAGATTCAAGCGATCCTCTTGCCTCAGCCTCCCAAGTAGCTGGGACTACAGGTGCATGCCACCACGCCCAGTTAATTTCGTGTGTGTGGGTTTTTTTGTTTTGTTTTGTTTTGTTTCCCCCTCCAGTAGAGACAGGGTTTCACCATGTTAGCCAGGATGGCCTCGATCTCCTGACCTTGTGACTCACCGCCTCTGCCTCCCAAAGTGCTGGAATTACAGGTGTGAGCCACCACGCCTGGTCTACGTGTGCTTGTGAATTCTTAAAGGATGTGTGTAAGGGAACGATCTAAGGGCACTGCACCCAGAGGGAACTTGGGAGAGTGGCCAGTTGTTTGTACCACTCTTGCTCTAGACCGTAAATGAAGGTATGTGCCCTGGTAGAATTGCTTTCTTCCTCCCACTTTCAGAATGTGTGCAGGTGTCGGGGAGGGCAGACTATTTCTACACTGTTCCTCTGCGTTTATCCGTTAAAGTGGGAGAGATGCTCCCGGTGAGGCTCAGGCCCTTGTCAGACAGAGTCCCTGGATGGCAGCAGAGCCTTTCCATGGCCAGTGACTTACCAGAGCTTTTTTCCTTCCAGAGATGAGAAGAATCAGTCCATCATAGTCAGTGGGGAGTCTGGAGCTGGGAAGACGGTGTCAGCCAAGTATGCTATGCGCTATTTTGCCACCGTTGGTGGCTCGGCCAGTGAAACCAACATCGAAGAGAAGGTGCTGGCATCCAGTCCCATCATGGAGGTAAAGCCTTCCAGGTGCCCTGGCCTTCCTGGCTGGAACTCCTCCCACTGGCAGCAAGACTGCTGGGTGTCAAGCCTGGGTGGCAGCCTTCACGCCTCTCCCTGAGAGCCCTCTGTCCACTGTGGAGGAAACGTTACCAAGGTGCCTCTAAAACTCTGGATGTTGACCTGGTTGTGTCTTTAGGTTCCTAGTACTGGGTAGAGCATCCTCATATTCTCCGTGTCCCTTGACTTTGCTGAATGTTGTAGTGACAGTGACCATCCCTCCCCACCTCCTCCACCTCTGTTGCTGTCCCCTTCCCTGCTGACATCACGTATCAGAAATCGGTGCTCCACCAAAACTCTTAGAAGCTTTGAGGGCCTGCTGGATCAGAAAGGCAATTTTCATGGGGGATGGGGAAGACTAGATAGAATATTTTTCAACCCACAGTATTTGGGCATCTTGTCTTTTAAGCGGAGAGGTAAAGCCAAAAGGTACGTGATAACCTAGCATCTGTTGAAGCTCCCCAGAAAACAGTTCCCTGTGATGGCATGAATTGGCCAGGGCAGGCCCCGTCTGTGTCTTCACTCCTCAGTCTTCATGATAGGGGCTGGGCTAGGGTGGGCTCAGAGCAGTCGACACAACTACAGGCCAGAGAAGTTTGCTAAAGACTAGATCTTGCAATAACTAAGCATGCTTTAGGATCAGAATGCTGTCTCTTTTTCCCCCTTTTCTCTACGAAACCTTTATTATTTTGATGGAGTAGAATGAAATGGCCTTATAGTCCCTGGGCCAGCTTTCATTCCCCACCTTTGAAGCTAAAGCTCTTTGATATTGTCTTGGTTACAGTTGGTAGGAGCAGGCCCTTCTGCCAGCCCTGGGCAGTCCCTTTGTTTCATGTCTGTCTAGTCCATCTCTAATTGGACAGTTCCCTTCTATCATCACCTACAATAGTAAGAAGACATCAGTTGAGCCGCAAGCTGCCAAGATAGCATCAGGCTTCCATGCAGAGGCCTGAGCCCCATCGACTAAGATACAAGTCACCATGGGGTTTGGTCTTTCAGACGATTTTGGAGCTTAGGGAAACAAGAACCTGCCTGGACCTTCCCTAGTCCCCTCTTTCTCTCTTCCTTTACCAAGTGCAGGAGTAAATTGAGTCTTGATTTGTAGGGGTTCATTGATTATCCAGGCAAAATCTTCTGCCTCCAGAGTTGCATTATCTGGAGGACTTTAATTCTCTGCTAAGTAATAAGATACAACCTGTTCACTAAGAATTTTTCAAAAGCAAGTTTCAGTATTTGTTCTTATATGATTTGGGAAATGGTGAATACAGTTGAAGGCATTTGTACTAAACAAACAGATGGAAAAAAACCTTTTATTCCATAACAGTGCTTCTCAAACTTGAGGGTGCCTGAGAATTGCCTGTAAGGCTTGGTAAAGTGCACATTGCTGGACCCCACTCCAGAGTTTCTGATTCAGAAGGAGTCTTGGAGGGACCCCCCAAATTTGCATTTCTCACAAGTTCCTAGGTGATGCTGGTGTTGCCCATCTGGGTACCACACTTGGAGAACCATTGACCTATTACAAAATCAGAAAAGATAGGAAGGGCTCACTGGAAAATACGAAAGAATGAAAGGAAATAATCTCCTTTAATAC
This sequence comes from Mandrillus leucophaeus, assembly GCF_000951045.1. NCBI lineage: Eukaryota > Metazoa > Chordata > Mammalia > Primates > Cercopithecidae > Mandrillus > Mandrillus leucophaeus. Next base: position 3,080,632 of record NW_012109474.1, on the reverse strand, counting down.
TACAGCCTGCTGATAATCATCCAACATTTTGGTATGTTTTCTTCCAGCTTTTTTTACTATTACAGCATAAGCCTTGTCCCCATATTGTTCAACTTTTTATGAACTATCTTATTGGCTGCAAACATGCATTAATAAATGGCTTTACCATAATTTGACTCTTTCTTTTCTAACATTTCATTGGTAGCATATTTACTCCAGCATTTAGTCTGAGCCCCAAACTGAGGCATGGCCATGGCCCAGGTCAGAAGCCATTTGTGGACTATGGCCTCGGCCTCCTTAGACCATGGACTATGCCTATATTGAACAGCTAAGACAGCCGCTCCACAATTAACCTCATGTTCTACCTCAAATGAGAGTGTGAAAGCAGGATCTCTCCTTTGACCGAGTTTCAAGATTCTGTCCAGTTTTTAGGCAGTAGGATATCAGAGACACAGTGTACTACTTCTTTTAGAAATAGAGTAGTTATTCTGGGCAAAACAAAAGGCAAGAAACCTCTTTGAACTCCAGAGACTGAACAAAGTAGTTATTATTAGTCATGTTGGAAATTTAGTGAAGGCAGATCACCACATTAGTAAACATATTGAGACATGGGGAAATTTTTTATAATTTTGTCATAAAATACACATAGCATAAAGTTTACCATTTTAACCATTTTAAGTGTACAATTTAGTGGCATTTGGTACATTCACAATGTTTGTACATCCATCACCACCATCTATTTCCAGAATTTTTTTATCATCCCAAATAGAAATTCTTTACCCATTAAACAGTAACTCTCCATTCTCCCTTCCTCCAGCCGCTGGTAATCTCTCTGAATTTGCCTATTCTAGGTACCCCCTACAAGTGGAATCATACACTAGTCCTTTTGTGTCTGGCTTATTTCACTTAGCATAATGTTATCAAGGTTCAATCATGTGTTGGCATATATTCGTATTTTGTTCCTTTTTAAAGCCGGACAGTATTTCGTTGCATGGTCATACCACATTTTGTTTATTCTTCTACCTTTTGGCTATTGAGCATAATGCTGCTGTGAATGTGGGTGTGAAAGTATCTGTTTGAGTTCTTACTTTGGAAGTGCTTTCTAAATCACAGTGGTCTGACATTATCTAACTTTTGGAATACCCATTGTAGCCTGAATAGGCTGCTAGGTTGTAGGGAAACAGGGTGCTTTGATATGGCAGAGATGAAAAGCAACATGCACATACAGACATATGCTCAACGTGCTTCAGTTGCTAAGGTCTGAAGTAGGAGTGTGTACGTGAACCAGCTTAATCTTACATGGTCATGTAAATAAATGCTACAGTGGTTTGAGCTCAAAACATTAATTTTCTGCATTGTGCAAATTAGTACTTTGGAAATTACATGAGTAAATCCTGACGGTTTCTTCTGTCAAATGGAGAATTTTGCCATCCTAGAGACTGTCCCTTGAGCTGTCATTAAGTGTTATGTTTGAGAGAAGTCTTGGCTATGAACACGAAAGGAAGAATTATATCCAGGAAGAACTCTGAGTGGGATTAGAAAGATTGTTGCCAAGCAGAGAAAGAGGCTTTTGCATTTCCAAAGTCTGAAAACACGACTTTTCAGAAGCTGAGTCTAGCTGGGACCTTGTATCAGGAAGCCCAGTCAGTTTTGTGGTTGCTCAGAGTGCTATAACCAGCACAGAGCATGTCTTAATCAGGGGACAGACAGCTGATTACTGATTGATTGCTCTGCCCCGTCCTAGGGAAGGATGGCACCTCCTGACAAAGCAATCGGTTATGGTCATGGCATCGTCTCATTGCATCCACTGCCCAGCAGCTGCAGACACCTCCTGGAGAGACCAAGAGTTGAAGGTCTGAGGAGGCAGATATCCCAGTGGTCTACGCTAAGTGGCAGTTGTTGGAATTAAAGGCGACTTGAGGATGAATTGAAATTGGTTGGGATGCACTGGGATGATTTATTGTCACCACCAGCACTCTCTGACCCTGTTCTGTTTAAGAGGTTGTCAGCATTCCAGGAGTGATTTGTTCACAAGTCTGCACTGATTAAAAGAACATTGGTAATCAAGAGACTGTTAGAGGAGGAGCAGAACCCAAGTCTAGTCCAGAGACATCACATCATTTCTCGGGGTGACTGGAGTTTGCAGGCAGACAACTCTGAGAGCCACAGAGAATGCCCCTATCCTGGGAGAAAGAAAGGAGGCTAGATGAGATTGCGCCATTGCACTCCAGTCTGGTCAACAAGAGGGAAACTTCATCTCAAAAAAGAAAGAAAGAAAGAAAAAGGAAGCTAGAGTAAAGCCAGCAAAAATGATAACTAAGACCAGATATGTTATTTTCAGGATTTGCTGTTTTTTTGTTTTTTTTTTTTCAAAAGACAGGACCTTGCTTTGTCACCCAGGCTGAAGTGCAATGGCATGAACATGATCACTGCAGCCTCTTCCTCCTGGGCTCCAGTGATCCTCCTACCTCAGCCTCCAGAGTAGCTGGGACTGCTAAACATGCACCACCATGCCCAGGTAACTTTTGTTTTTCTTGTAGAGACAGGGCCTTGCCACATTGCCCAGGCTGGTCTCAAACTCCTGGGCTCAAGCGATCCACCCACCTCGGCGTTTCTAAGTGCTGGCTTACCAGCACCTGGCTAAGGGTTCATACTTTTTAGGGCAAAGAAGAAAGCCAGACACTGTCAACCGATTTTTATAAGAATCTGCCCCCAGCACACCTTACCAATATTATCTCCTGTGTTCTTTCATGTATCAATATACTTTAGCCACTTCAAACTTGTTGATTTTGTAGCATAACCCTGTCCCTTTGTCCACACTGTATTTATAAAATGTCTTCTTTTTTCCCACTGTCAGAATTCTGCTCACTTTAAGATCCACTTCAATTTTCCACTTCTTAGAGCTTTTCCCATACTGAGGCATGGTTGTTGTTGCTCCTTATCTATGTTTTCATACTGTTTGATACCTCTTTATTGTGCAATCCAATTACATTGAAATTATTTCAGTCCATGTTTATTTCACTGTGTGTTTATTTCATCAAAAAGATTGTTATACCATATGTACTTGGTATCATAGTCCATCAATCATTTCGCAACTTTTCACTTTACATTTTTTTATTAATCCATGAGCTATGTTCTAGTTTATTACTTTTAACAGCTTTATAGCATCTGATTATGTGAATATACCACATTTTATTTATGTTTTCCCTACTGGTGAACATCTGGTTTGTATTTCTTTTTTAATTATTAAATATAGTCTGAATGGAACATTCTTGCCCACTTGAATTATGTGAGAATTCCTCTAGGTAACACCTAGAAGTAGAATTCCTGATTTGTTAGGTGCATGCATGTTCAGTTTTACTAGATATACCCGATTTTCCTTCAGAATGGTTGTTCCAGTACTTTTAGATCTATCATATCACTTTGCAAAGTAGCCTAGTAAAGTAAGGAGGGCCAATCTTTTGGCAATGATCTTCAGACCTCGGGCGAAGTTTTCCTAAGCTATCACAAGGAATGATCTCAGATATGGTAAAAGGTCTTATTGCTATTTTAGAAATTAAGAAATTTAGAAAAATTAAAATTTTGAAATTAAAACTTATTTGTTGAAATGAACTTCTCCTTGAGAATTTTCCACCAACTGACCTTTGCTGATTACATCTGTATGACGTTGTTTAACATGTGCCTTTGTCCACTTTATTTCCTGTAAAGGAATAGTAAAATTTAGAGGCTTCTTTAGTTTTTGTTTTGTTTTGGTTTGTTTTGTTTTTTTTTAACAGGAATCCTTAAGATGTGGTACTTGGGCTTGCATTAGGAGGCACAGAAAATCTGGCTGTGTTTTTGTGATAGGAGCAGCTATTGATTATGCCTAGATCTATTCATCAGCAGTTACAAAATGCTGTGATACTCTCATTCTGTTACTCCTCCTGCATGTATTAGCTGGAATAAATCTATGCAGGGAAACATCCCCTCACCAACTACTTAATTGCCCTGAGATAGAGTTCACACTGGAAAGTAGATGTTTAATGCTTTATTTACTAGGTTTCATAGTAATGAGTTGGTTTCCTGGCATCTTCTGAGAGGCTTCTCCCTGCTTTTACATAAAAAGAGATGTGAGGATTAATATCTTTCTTTATCCTTTGATTTGATTTGGCTATTTGAGCTGTGAGAAGTTGCCTGCATGTGTGGTGACTTCCTGTCAGGGGTGAGTGGTTTGGAGGAGACAGAATCTGGAGGAGTGCTGTGACGCCATGTAGGTAGAAAGAACACAGACTTTGGACTCAGGTATATCTGAATTTCTCTCTTGGGGTTGTCACTTCCTAGCATGTGACCTGGAGCATGTGACTTGACCTTGCTAAACCTAAGTTTTCCCATAAGTGTGATGAAAGTTAGTAATGCCTATCTTGTAGGGTTCTTGGCAGCATTAAATGTTTAGATTTTAAGGGGCCCAGCCCAGGGCCTGGCTTATGTTGAAGGTCTGGGAAATGCTTTTTACCAACATTTTAGGAAATATAGCCTCCTTTTCCATTTTCCAAGCAGAAAGTGTCTTACTGAAGTTTGGCAGTCTGCCATTGTCCTGTGAGGCCTTGAAGCCTGAGACTCTTTTTGTGGAAGGAAAGTGGATACACTGAGGCCTCTGCTGAGATGACAAGGTTGGTGGGTGCCAGGAGCGTGAGTCCCCATCCCTTTGGTTGGAGCTGATGACATAAACTCCTCCAATTAAGTGTCTTGAGAGTTACATCAGGCTGGCCAGGCTCTAGCCTTGCCCTGACCTTGGACACGTTCCAAACACTACGATGCCCTTCAGAGCAATCCAACATACCAAGGTTATACTTTCTCCCTCTACACTTCCTTCCAGAGGTATATACTGTGTCTGTGATGTATAGGTTGCTTTATACACTTTAAACGCTAAAGTAAAAAGTGTACATTGTGACTCCAACTAGTGTTTGCAGGACTCTGCAGTGGCAAGTTACCTATGAGGACAAGGAGTCCAATACTTACATTTCACAAGAGAAAAACTGAAACCCAGGTTCATTTACTCTTTCACTTAAATATTTTTGAGTGCTTACCATGTGCTGGGTGCTAGAGAACCTGTGCTGAAGCAGATGTATAATCTTTGCCCTCGTGAGCACAGAGGGTTAACTGCATATGGGGTAAGGGGAAAAAGAGGGAAATGCAGGGCCTGGAAAAGCATATGGCAGGAGGTGCTCCCCTAGCCTTGGGATCAGGGAAGGCCTGCTTGCCTGAAGAAGTGACATAGATGCTGAGACCTGAAGGAAGATGAGTCAGCTAGATGCAGGGAGCCGTGGGAAAAGAGGGAACTGCATATGGGAAGCTTGGGTGAGGGCAGAGAGAGCATAGGCCTTTGGAGAAAGAAAAAGGGAGTTAGGATTGTTAGAAGCTGGGACCAAGGGCAAGAGCAGAGGCAGGGATGGATCGGGTCCTGCCAAGCACATAAGCCCATGCTGAGGATTTGAAAGTTTTATCTCAGAGGGCAGTGGAAGCCACTGAAGCATTTTATATAGGGAGTATAATAGTTTTACATTCTGGAGGAATCACCCTGGCACTGTGGCAATTGAGTGGAGAATTGACAGCAGGTGGAAGATGGGAGTGGGACCAGGCAGACCGTTGAGAGCCCACTGAAGTTGTTCAGGAAAGAGGTGACAATGTTGTAGGCCAAGGCTATGGCAGTAGGAGAGAAATAGGGACAGTTTGACCCATTTGGAACTTGGCATCCTCTATACTTAGAGGATGCTGAGTGCTGGCCAGTACTGGACTCAGTGGCTTTCCTGGTGCAGAGCTAGGCCTAGATTTCTGTGAGTGGGTGGTTGTATAACTCAGCGCCTCCCTCTACTCATCTCAGTAACACGAACAGTTGTTCAGTAACAAGACTCAATGGCATGTTTTCAGGAGCATTAGTTATAGGTCAACTTTGTGACCTTTTGCTTTTCACTATTCTGCCAGCCTTGTCAATAATAGATGGCTGCAGGGCATCGTGGTTTTGGGATGTCAGGAGACACTAATAGTTCTTCCACTCAGATTGGGCTTGGCAGGACTTGAGGGGTAGGTTGGGATTTGGGCTTTTCTTTCAATTTCTTTGTGCCTCAAATTTTCTAGACCACTGAGAAGTTACAGCAGATGTTTTTCAAGTGTTTCAGCCACCTAAAAATGTAAGCATGTGAAAGGGATTAAATATTAATGTATTCTTTACCAATGCATTGACAACATGGTGTTTTATAGAAAGCAAATCTTCACACGATAAAATTAGTCCCATAGTCACTCATTTTAAAAAATTATCATCTAGTGTTTTGAACTGTAACCCTGATGCTGCAGAAGAAATACCAAGAGGGATGATGGCCTCCTGAGGTGGGAAGGAGAGTGTCAATTTGTGGCCTGTTGCTAGGAAGGTATTTATCAATTGGGAGTGACATTTGACTGCCTACTCATGTAGAACTGATCAAAGTGTGTTAAGCACAGGAAGGTTTGTTTTTTTCCAGAAAGTTCAGAGTTAGTAGGCACTGGCATTGTTTTAGTGGCTCAAGAATGTCACAGCTAAGGTCTCTGTGATTCTTTAGGCCTTTTCCTCATGGTTCCAAGATAACTGCTATAGCTGGTGCCATCACATGTGCATTCCAGGGAAGAAAGGAGGAGGAAGAAGTGGGACAGTGGGATGCACCTTCCATTCCACCTAGGTAGTCCCCTTTGAAGAGCCTACCAATGAACTCATTACTCTCATTGGCCATCCTCTGGATGTTTCAAGTTTTTCTTTTGTTTTTCTTTTGTTTCAAGTTTTTCTTTTGTTTTTTAGCTCAGCTCATTGTCATCCCAAGAACAGAGGGTTTCTGTAAGTAAGGAAGAGAAAGGGGACACATGGTGCCACAAACATACAATCCTGAAATCAAGAAAGCCCTTTTTTTCATACCTTTGTTTGTCTGGTCTGTGTAGGCCATCGGAAATGCTAAGACCACCCGCAATGACAACAGCAGCCGTTTTGGCAAGTACATCCAGATTGGCTTTGACAAAAGGTACCACATCATCGGGGCCAACATGAGGACCTACCTCTTGGAGAAGTCCAGAGTGGTCTTCCAGGTGAGTGGGAGGACTTGAGCCCTTTTGTGTTGTTCTCATGGACAATTACCTCACTTCTGCTCCCTGCCGCACTCCCTGGGCCCAAAGAGAATCTCATTTTGTGAGCCTGGAATTGAATGTACTTGTTCTTATCTTTTATCAGGAAGTGTTCATTCAGATGATATAGGGATTAGATCTCAAAAACCTTTATACAGTACTGTTTTTAGATTCAGTCAACAAACATTAAATGCCTGTTATGTGTTAGCCCTGTCCTAGACACCAAAGATACAGTAAAGGACAAGACAGACCTTTTCCTCATGGATTTTAAAGTCTTACCAGGGGAATTTCATAAATACAGAGTCTGAGTTTTAGGTTTCCTGAGAACTTCCTTATTTAGTAGATTTAAAAAAATAGATTATACTTGGCCACCTACTTTGTTTTCTTTTCAAATAAGTGGATGTCCCACTTTTTTTTATTATTATTATACTTTAAGTTCTGGGATACAAGTGCAGAATGTACAGGTTTGTCACATCGGTATACACGTGCCGTGGTGGTTTGCTGCACCCATCAACCCATTATCTACATTAGGTATTTCTCCTAATGCTCTCCCTCCCCTAACCCCCCATCCCATGACAGGCCCCAGTGTGTGATGTTCCATGTGTTCTCATTGTTCAATTCCCAGATGTCCCACTTTTCACCTGACTTGATTCTTCACTGTTGTTTGGTTACCTTTAATTTCCTCCTGCCAGCTACTCTTTGCCTCTTTGTAATCCTTTTCCTCCTCCACCCTGACTTTGGTGGGGTTTGTGCAACTCATAACACTGACAAAAGTCCTCCTCCAGCTCCCTTTGCCCTCCTATTACTGAACCAAGATGATGGTTCAGGTCCTGGTTTGAGTCTGTGGCAGACTCTTGCCTTGGGTTAAATGGCTTCCTGGTCCTCATGTTTTAGCTGCCTTTAAGGAGACCTCAGAATCGCCTCAGCTGTTTGTTTCTTGATGACATCTCCATGCTGATGCTTAGCAATCATCTAATGAATTTTTTAACCAGCTCCCCATGCTTTTGCCTGTGTTTTCTCTGCACCTCACAGGTTGGCTTGATAATCCCGCCATCCTGCTTTACACCACAGCCAAGGAAGCAGCTTGCTGGGTTGGGTATGGGTCCGATGTGTTGCTCATGGCTTTTTCCTGGACACCCTTGGAGCTTCCTTCTTCCTTAGCTCTCTTTGCTCAGGCCTCCTGAATCCCCACCCCTACACTCACACTACCAGTGTAAGGCCAGTCCAGCTGCAGGTGTTCCCCCGACATCCTGCCTCACTCATGGGCCTTTCCTGTCTGCCCAGCCTGACCTGATGGGCAAGCACAGCTTCCACTTATCTCTGAGCCTCCCAGAGGAGAATGGGAGCTCACAGAAGGGAACTGACAATTTGTGGGACATCAGCCAAGCAGCACAGAAGACTGCATAAGTATTTGTTGATTGACTCACCATTCGTGAAGAGCAATGATGTCCTATATAGAAGGAAAAAAGAAAATGTATACATGTTTTTGCATAAGTCAAGAGGTATAAATCCTCAGGTTGGACGAAGGCCCCATAAAAGTGAATAGAAAGTCGGGAAGTGGGAATTGAAGGTGGCAGAGGTGTGGAGGAAAACACTGGGAAGAGTGGAGGGCTCAGCCTCCACCACCTGGAGCACCCTGGGATTACAGTGGCAGAGGGAACGATCTTAGAGGTCACTGCCCTAAAACTGCTTCACTTCTTCCTCCTCCAGGCAGATGACGAGCGGAATTACCACATCTTTTACCAGCTCTGTGCTGCTGCCGGTCTTCCAGAATTTAAAGAGCTTGCGCTAAGTAAGTCAACAGGTGCATGCCTATCTTCAGGGGTGGGCTACGGCTCCAGCGGGTGCACAGTTAGGGGCTCTGCTCAAAGCCCTCCATCATGGCTTCTTGTCTCAGCTCTTGCCTCTTATGTGGCCATAACCCCTAGGCCTCCCTAAATTTCACTGCCCAGTTAGTAAAAGAGGGTTAATTGTACCCAGTCCACTTCGCACAGAAAGTGTATGAAAGGATAAGAGGCCGGGGTGGAACAATGTTTTGCATGGCATGGAATTCTTTTCATGCTTTATTATTTTGCAAGATACGTTTACACTTCAAACATCATTGGAGATGTGTCCCAGCCATAATAATCTAGATATAAAAGTAATATGCATCATATAATCATAACCAGCCTGTTTTAACTCATAGTTAAGGATTGAGGCAAAGAGAAAGGGGTAAGGATAAAGCAGGGATACAGTGGGGGTGGCTCTAGAGCCATATGGATGCAGTAGAGCATGGCCACAGAAGAAAAGAGGGGGCTTCGGCACGTGAGACTCTGGACTGCCAGACTGTCTGATCTCTCCTGGACTGGCATGGAAGCTTCTAGCACATCCTCACTGGAGGGAGAGAGATGGAGCAACCCAAAGTGCCTCTCCACAGAGGCCGAGGGGATAAGGCACCTCGTCATCATCCCCATCAGATCAGCACCACCCTTTGTTTCCACTCCTGCTGCTTCCTGAGGGGTGTTAGCAAGTTTCATTTGCTTTGAGGCTGTTGATGTGGAGCCAGCAGAGCAGTGAGCAGGCTTTAGTTCCTGACTCCAAACCACAGAGCAGCTCTGCTTGGGTCTGGAGCCTTTGGCCCTTCTCTGTGGGGCTTTATGGGGTAACGACTGATTTTTGCTGCTGAGTCTTCAGGCATGTGTGTGTAAAGAGGGCAAGCCTCGGGTCCAGCAGCGTCTTGGCGTCTGCCACACTTCCTGTCCCTGTCCTGCTGTCTGTGTTTTGGGGGCATGTGGGGAGGTCTAATACTAGCAGATGGTATGAAGATCTGGGTGTCTAAACAGGGTAGTTGGTCTTTGTGCAGCTGTGCAAGAAACAGACTTCTGAGGCTTGGCTGTTCGTGATCCAAGTCCTGGCCATCGTAAGGGTCCAGCACCAGACCCACCTGTGTTCCCAGTAGCTGAAATCCATCAAGTGGTTTCAGCACAAGTCTGTCCTCATAACTCTTACTTGCTTATGAATCCCTGTATCTTCAGTGCTTGTACCATGCAACTGAGCAATAATTCTTTCATATGTTCATCAAACTCTCTTCAGGCCATGTTAGGCCCCAGGGATGCAGCATTGAGCAAAACAGTTGTGGGTCCTACCCTGCTTAGCATGTCAATTATGATACAGAGTGCTAAGGGCTGTGCTGAAGGAAGCAGAGGAGGGCTGGGAGGCTTCCCCTGGGAAGTAATATTTAAATTGGGACCCCAGGGAGAAAACTCTGGCTGACGTCCCTTGCTAGTTTTGTCCTATTCTCTAGCTGGTCAGTGCTTGCAAGTCTGATTTTCCCAGGAACATGATAAACATGATAAAATCCTTGAGGACACGGAGTGTGTGTTCCCTGCTATGCAGAACAGGTGCTGAGCACTCTTTGCACACTGTCCTGAGCTGGAGCCTGTGGCGCTGAAAGTGGCTGTCAGTCTCATGCAGCCAGGTATGCATCCACATTAGGGGCCACTGCCATTCTCCTCTTTCCTTCCCAGAGCAGAACATAGGCCTCGCAGGGCTTTTCAGGGCCAACTTGCAGGAGATGAATGTTTTCCCTCAGGTCAATTTTATAGAGAATTAACAAATACTGGCAAGACCCATCTGGATGATTTGGATCACTTGTCCCAATTATAATTCTAAGGTGTAATGGGGAAGAAATCCTCCTAAATTTCTTTTTCAGTTACATGAGTCATATTGAGGTTAAACATGATTTCCCCTTATTCCCTGCCTCTGCAAGGTGCATGGGTCCCCCAGGCTGCAGTGCTTGAAAGCTACCCAATTTGATCAGTTTTTTTTTCCCACTCTTTCACTTTCATGTGCCCTCTGAGAATATTTTGGAGTGAAACAAGAGCCTTTGATAAGTGCCTGTGCTCTGGTGTCAGGCTATCCTCGGCCTCATGGGTGGATTGGCTGTGGGCCCTGAAGCTTGGCATTTAGGTTCACTGATAACCCTGGTTGAGTAACTGAAAACAGCAAATATATGGACTAGCCAAGGGCTCTAAGTGAATATTTGGACCTGCTTTGTATCCTCCTTCTCTTCTTAACCCAAAACATGCAAATCAAATGCACACAAGTCTCTGCAAGAGCCCTTGGCTTGGCGTAAATTTTGTGCATGTGTCTGACAATGGAGGGTGCAGATTTGCATCCAGTTGTCCGCATTCTTCTTCTGCCCCATTGTTGATGGGCTATTGCATTTAAAATGACCTCGAGAAATTTTTTTTTTAAGTTCAATGAATAATTTGTTAAGGTGTGAATAAATGACGGTAAAAACCATACAGGCCAAAGTCAATAACCCTAGAATAACCTCCTGGCCCTTTTGTGAAGTAGCTGCCCCCTACCTTCCACTCACCGCTTATTTCCTCCCCATCTCTGTGTTCCATATACACCAATTTCTGGTGGTACATCCAGTTGTAATGGGCCCATTTTCCCTTAAATACAGCCTTTGGGGGATAAGAAGTAAATTCCTTTTCTTCTTTTTCATTTCCATGGTTGTGTGGATAGTTTTATAAACAACCTCTCTGGCCTTGCATAGGTCAGAGCATAGCCTCTCCAGGTGATGTGCAAGCCCATGACCATGGCCTTGGTGCTCCGGTGCTCTAATCACTGGGTTCACGTTCTCCTCTGTGTTCTGTTGACTGCCTGATCCAGTCTCTGCCTGTTGAACTAGTTAATGGGAGGTTTGTGGTACATTTCTCCTTGGGAATTCTTGGTAAAGAGAGAGACCTAAACTGGAGGATGAGAGAAGTTGCTTTGGGATGGGATAGTCCGTGTTCAGCTTTATGGGCCTGAAAGGAGGGCTGAGATCCAGGAAGGCCAAGCAGGTAGGGGGAAGACTGAGTCCTGTTTGGATGTATCTTATTAAGAGGGTCTAGAGAGTGATGTGACTGCGTTGATTGCAGACCTTAACGCATATGGAAAGATGATCATTTTGATTGGTTTCACATCATTTAGTAGAAAATGCTGTAACTGACCCAGGTGGCCCCTGCAGTGACAAGCCTCAGCCTGAGGAAGTTGCCCAGCTGGGCCTGAGTTTGGGAACTGGGACCTGGGAAGGTGGGGTGTCTGTCTGATTCATAGCAACATCAGGCAGTAGGGCTTTGGCTGTTGACAATGAAAGGTTTTGGAAAGATGCTGAGAATGCCTTCCCTCCAATATGGAAGTCTAGTCTCCTCCTTTGGAGTCTCAGGTGACTCTTTCTGATGTGTTTGGCTGATGAGTTAGTTTGTATTTGTGGCAAAATCATGAGATGCCATAGATAAATTGTCATTTTTCTACAATAGGGTAATTGAGTAATGAACTCCCAGGCCTGACCAAACCGTGGGTGACCCTGGGCACCCCTTAAACCCCAGGTTACTCAGTTTGTCTTTCTGAAAAATGGGAGTAAATAATATAGACAGTCTTCTTCAGGTGGACACTGTAAAAATAATCAAATGAGATACTTTGAAAGGTGCGTGTAAAGGGAAAAAATAGTTGGCACTTTTATTAAGCCTTTGAAACTGTTGTATTGCTCTGTGCTGGTGCTTTCTGCATGCTTAGGTAAGAAAGAGCTAAAATGCTATCTTCTGCAAAGATCGGATGTGGTTTTCCTCATTAAAATGTGCTTCTGCTGAGGCTGTGAGTGAGCTGGAGTCCTTCCTCTCTCCGTTCAAGTACCTTGGCCACTGGTCCTCAGAATTTGTTACTCCTCCAGGAAACCTTCACTCATAGAGTACAACTGATGTTCTGATTATTTGTGCCTGTGGGTAGGGTCACCTGGTGGTTATAGTTCAGGTTGTGTAGTCAGACTGGGGTCTAGGCTTGAGTTCTCTCTCTCCTTGGCTGGGCCTGGTCATGTATGCATAATGGACTGGAGGAATGGGCAAAGCTCAGTATGGCTTGGAGCATAGGATGCAAAGTGGGAAATGGGAAGAGGTGAGGGAGGAGACGTAGGCAGAGACCATTGAAAGCATGGACAGAGGGGAGAGCTGATGCATGATAATAAGGAAACTGGCATATCTGGAACATAGAGATGGGGAAGGAATAAGCCATGAGTCTGGAGGTATGCGGTGGCCACTTCACAAAAGGGCCAGGGGCTGTCCTAGGGTATTGACCTTGGCTTTGTGAGCAGTGGGACCTCTCAAAGGGCTTTTTAAGCAGATAGGGGTGATATGATCAGACTTACTAGCATTTTGGGGTGGATTTAAAGGGACAGGTGCAGAAGCAGAGAGACTGGAGTAGTGTCTTTTTCAACAGTTCTGACAATGGAGCTGAAAGGCAATGGCAATCAGGATGGGGAAAGGAAAGAGACTTCAGAAATTCTTGGGATCAAATTGGAAGGACAGGTGTTGAAGGAGCAGTGGGAGCTGCGGTGAAGCTGCACCTCAGCACCTTTAACTCATGTGTTTCAGCCCTGCATGCTCAGGTCCAGGGAAAAGAATTTAGGGTTTTCAGGGAAGAGGGAAATCGGCCAGTGTCTCCTTTTGACATCCTGTCAAAACCAAACGTTATACACTTAGAACATGAAGTGCCAGGCAGGATAGTACCAGGCAGGATCACCACACAAGATACTATATCTTGTGAAAGATTTAAGTAGTTTTTAAGGGTAACTTTGATTACATGCAACTGTGGCCTTAAATGCTCACTTATAAGCCCTGCTTCCTCCTAAGAGCTAATTCTGCCATCCTCTCTGTAGGGCAGATACTACCCAGGGCTTGTTGCATTTGTGTCCTCTTCTAAGCTTGGCTCTGAATTTTAAGACACCATCTGGGCCCCTCCTTACCAGCTGTCCCCTAGGCTGTTCCCAGAGACCTGACTGAAGAAGAATTAAGCTGGAGGAGGAGAGCAAGCATGTAAGGGTATCAACCTGCATTTGTGCATGTACCCAGAGAGTTCAGGTGTGCCCAACTTTGTAAAACAAATGAACAAAAAAACTGGCACCTCGGGCACATATCCTCATTTGTCAAATGAGCTTGTCAGACTGAGATTATGTAAGTCATGGAAGTCTGTTTCTAGGATGGGAATACATTTTACTTTTATCAGATCTTTTTAAAAACAACGAATCTGTGATGAATCCTATTAAATGGAACTGTCTGTGACGTATATGCCTTTTGTGTTAACATATGTTTCCCATGCCAATTTTACGTAAAGCAGCACATTTCTGTCAGTGTCCTATAATTTTTCTTGTACTATTCAGTTTTCTCTCCCATTTGCCATTGTGGATAAAGACTATTTTAAAGAGTTTCACATCCAGCTGGGCCTAACATTTGGTCTGGGATAGCATGCTAACAGAATAGAATCTTCATGTGCCATCATCTGTGGGATGAAGTGTCCTCCAGTGCCTCATGCCTTATTTCCTCGCCCCCAACAGCAAGCGCGGAGGACTTTTTCTATACATCACAGGGAGGAGACACTTCCATCGAGGGTGTGGACGATGCTGAGGACTTTGAGAAGACTCGACAAGCCTTCACACTCCTTGGTAAGGAGCTTCTGAGTTGGGGAAGCAGGCCCCAAGGGCTGATGGCACGGAGGGTAGAATGCAAGGTGATGTCCCACGGTGCTTGCCAGCAACCTGCAGGAGCTAATGGGAGATGCCTTCTTGCCCCTAGTGAATATCATCTTACTCTCTTACCCATCCCAACCCTCAGGCTCTAGAACTTAAAATTTGGAGCTTCATTGCCTTTTTAAAAAATAAGGTTATGAGAGTCCCTCTCCCAGGCACTGTACAGTATCCCTTTCCACTCGTGCAGGCTGTTGGAACCAATGGAGGTAAAGCAAGTGTAGCCATGTCTTCTCATGCTGTGGTCTGGGTTCAGTGTGCTCTAGCAGGAAGAACACAACGTTGCGCTCACCCAGTGCACCTGTGCACCACAGCATGAAATCAGAGTTGGAAGCAGGCTGTGAAGGTCTGGCAGCTGCATCACACATACAGCGTTAATTCTGTCAGCTCTGTTTCCATATAGAGCTTTAGCATTGGAATCCTTCAAACAAGTTCTCTGTCCTTCAGGGGCAGAAGGGGACAGTAGGACTGGAGGAAATTGCCATGCTCCCCTGCCACTTTTGGGGGAGAAGCGGTAAAGTAGAGGTAAGCCTTTCTCAGTTGGGAATTTGAAGTGTTAAATTCCTGGGACCTGCAGCCAGAAAAAGGAAAGCTTGAGAAGTCAGCCTGAAACCCCAAGCGGCTCAGGATGGCGCTTGTGTCTTCCTCAGCCCCTTCTCTGAAAGAGATACAACGTTTGGCTTCTGAGCCACGTGACTAACCCAGAGCAGCATGTTAGATTCTTTGGAGGTCAGGGAAGTTCTAGCCAACGTCCAAATAAAACATGGCCAAACAGGGCACACTCTAACCTCTCTCTGGGGAGGCAACCAGACCCTTACTTAACATGCTCCCAGAGCCAGTCAGTTCTCTGGGAAACTGGTACATAGTTAGGGTTTGTCTTTTATACCCATGAACTATCAGGAGACACAAACCACACTGGTTATTCCAAAATAGAAAAATTAATATAAACAATTGTTAACTACAGCAGTAGCAGGTGATTGACTACAAAAAGGATAAATGAGGATTTTATAGAAGGTCCAGAAGTAGCAGGTGCAAAAGAACAGCTACTACCCCTGGGGGTGGTGGTGGAGTAGGGGAGAATAGCCAATAAAGATAGGAGAGGCCTCCACCCCAGCGGAGCTTTAGTTCACTTTGAAGAGGATGTGATGAAGAAACTTGCCCATAGGATGCAGGCCAGAACTGGTTTGTACAAGTAGGCTGCAGGTGCCCCAAGGTGTAGGGTGCCAGAACTGCTCAGAAGCCACTGCTGATGGGGAGACAGGCCTGAGGACAGAGAGCTGGAGCTCATCTGGAGGTTTCTGGACTCCCTGATAAATCATGATAACTATGGAGGACCAGAACCAGAAAAGGAATTGTCTTCCTGTGCTGCTGCCTTTCAGATCGCTGAAATGCCCTCTATTGAGCAAGCTTGACATTCTACTAGTAGGCAAAGGAGAAATGTTTACAGGGTCCGGTTCCAGTTTGATAGAGCAAAGAAGGGATGCTTTGAAGCTGAGAGATAAGTTGATAACTGGCATCCCTGACTTTCCCAGCACTACATGCCTATCTTAGTCTCCAGAGTTGGGGAGCAAGTTTGGAGCAGAATTGACAGTGTGCAGGATACATTCTTCTCTGAACTTACAGGAGAAAGGAGAAGGCCTCTGGCAGCTGCCCTTGTAGTGCTGGTGTGGTCGGTGGGCACAAGCTGATATAAGGAGAGGATTGCTCTCTCCAAGGCTCTAAGGAGACTGGATACTTTAATGCTCAAAGCAAATTGCTTTTGTAAAACTAGTTATCGTAATAAGACTTTCTTCTCTAGTCTTTTTTTTTTTTTTTTTTTTGGAGACAGAGTCTTGCTCTGTTGCCCAGGCTGGAGTGCAGTGGTGCGATCTCGGCTCACTGCAAGCTCCGCCTCCCGGGTTTACGCCATTCTCCTGCCTCAGCCTCCCGAGTAGCTGGGACTACAGGCGCCCGCCACCTCGCCCAGCTACTTCTTTGTATTTTTTTAGTAGAGATGGGGTTTCACCGTGTTCGCCAGGATGGTCTCGATCTCCTGACCTCGTGATCTGCTCGTCTTCTCTATTCTTTAATGAACATGTCCCTTTTTTCATTGCAGGGATTAGCAAACTTAAAGGACAATAGTAAATTTTTTAGGTTTTTGGGCCATACAGTTTGTTGCAATGCACTCAACTCCACTGTTTTGTGAAAGTAGCAGTAGACGGAATATAAGAGAGTGGGCAGGACTGTGTCCTGATAGAACTTTAGTTATGAAAACAGGCTATGAGCCATAGTTTGCCAACCCGTTTGACTCCTTAGGTTTGATTGATTGATTGATTTTTGTCTTTTAGATTTTTTGCTTCCCATAGTGTGAGGTACCACTTGTTCAAAGAATCCCACAGCGTGAAATAATTTTCTCATCAGTGTAGTGCGAGGATCCTAACAATTGTTAGGATTCAGTATTCGTTCTGTATCTACCACTTACATTCCTACCATGACAGGGGGGTTAGGCCTTTGGAAATTGACAGATCACTGGTTCTCAAGAGTAAACGAGGTAGGCCAGGTGCGGTGGCTCATGCCTGTAATCCCAACACCTTGTGAGGCCGAAGCAGGAGGATTCCTTGAACCCAGGAGTTCTGGGCAACATGGAAAACCATGTCTCTACAAAAAATAAAAAATAAAACAAATTAGTTGGCCATGTTGGTGCACACCTGTCCCAGCTACTCAAGAGGCTGAGGTGGGAGGACTGCTTGAGCCCAGGAGTTTGAGGCTGCAGTGACCAGTGACTGTACCACTGGACTCTAGCCTGGGCAACAAAGCAAGACGCTGTCTCAAAGAAATAGATAAATGAAGTAGAAAAGCTACTGTCTAGGGAATATATCCATCTTGTTCTGTGATGGTCCCAGCACCCAGCTGCTGTCTAGTAGCTTCAATGGGACTTGACTTAAGAGCAAGATACTCTAAGCTCAGACAAAATATCCCAGTGCTTTACCACCTACAAGGGTGCATAAGCGTCTAGCTTCCTATCTTGTCCTGAATACCAGCCTCTGGCTTTAACCAGGTGTATTCAGTTATGCTGAACCAAGATGGATGCTTAAATTCTTTGGTGTTTTTTGGGGTGATTTTTAAGCTAACACCACATATTTGAATAATGCATATGTTTTGATAGCTGCAAGTTCTTGCAGGCTGTGTAGCAGCCATTAGTCCAGTCATTCTGCCATGTTTCCGAGCATCTGCTATGTTCCAGGCAGTTCCAGGCCCTGGGGACCTAATGATGAAGCAAGAACAGGGATTCATTATATTATTTACTTTGTTATTCTTTGTATGTTTTGAAATTTTACGTAATAAAAACAAAAAAGTAAATATATGATGCTTACATCGTAGTGGCCATCTAACATGAAAGCCTAGAGTTAATTTTCCTTGGATTGTCCACTTTGTAGATTATCTGGGGAAATGTTTTAATCCTAGCATGACATATCTGTGCCTCCCATTTTCACAGGCGTTATTGACTTTTTTTTAGCCTGAATAAAATATTGCCTTAAAAAATAACTGCAGCTGGAAGGAACGGGGAGAGCAGCTGTATTTCTTAAACTAAGTGGCAGGTTTACTGATATTCATTCTATTGTTCTGTAGTCTTTTAAAAATGAGTCTGAATCATTTTGTAAAAATGCCAATGCCTTGCAAGCTGAATACAAATTAAGAGATTATCCATGCCTTTGATGATTCATATAGGTAAATAACAAATCTGACAACAGGTGATTGCTGCCACAGTGGTTCTGGGGTCAGTGGTACCTGCCTAAGACAGTGCATATAGTGTGGCGAACAGCTGCTCCCATCTGGGGATGGCCAGGGGCCAGCTGGCCATCCAGCCCCAGAACAGCAATCCCAAGAGAAGTTTCTCCTCTTCTTCCCTCACTGGCACTGGTGATGTGTGTCACAGATGTTTATAGGATATTGTGTTGGGGAAAAAATGATTGCAGATAAATGACCATTCTTATTAAACTCATAAAAACATCCATAAAGTGTTTGGTTGAAATGAAGCCCAAAATGAGCCTGCAGGATTGTTGCCTCTGTTTTACTCTTTGAGAAGTTAAAATGGCAGCATGACCCATCTGGTTTGGTCAGGACAATCATAGTGAGGATATTTTCTTTTTAGTCCAAGGAGCCCCTTTGCCCTCTGAGCTGTTACTGTGAGTGGTAATTACTTGGTGAGGAGCTAGGATCATTTTAGTAGTCATCAGGCCAGAAAGGAAAAATCAAACTTTATTAAAAAAAAAAAAAAAAAGTCCTTAGAAAGGGTAAAATGTCCTTTCCATCCGACCATGGATATTGAGTGTCATTCATTCATTTTTTTTTTTATTTCCAGGAGTGAGAGAGTCCCATCAGATAAGCATTTTTAAGATAATTGCTTCTATCTTGCACCTTGGAAGTGTGGAGATTCAGGCTGAGCGTGATGGTGATTCCTGTAGTATATCAGTAAGTTGCACACCAACACTGGAGATAAAATGTACGCAATTTACCCTGTTCTTACAGCTTGATATGACTGAAATGTGTCTTTACAGTTAGAGGACACTCATAGGTTATTTATTCTTAACAGTAATGGTTTCTGTTCACTTGCTGATAATTTTTTAAAAGAGCCAACCCTTTAAAAATCAGCTGCCATCAAGTTTCTGTTGCCGAGGGCAGGGAATGTAGTGGCTATTTGATAAATTCTTTTTGTTGGGTTGACTTCCCAAGTGCCCTGAAGTACACAGAATTCTACATGTTGTCAATCCATTGAGTACTTTCTGAGCGCCAGACTGAGGTCCCTGCTGCAAGGAGATGAAAGGGCACAGGGCACCGTACCTGATGCTTCAAAGGGGCTTACAGTCTAATTGGGTGAACAAGGCAGGTGGCAACCCTTCCCAAGATTCTGACAGCACAAGGCGGGCTGTTAAGTGAGACATCCATGTGAAAGTACTGCAAGCTGTCAGGTGCTCCGTGAAGGCTCACAATGAAGGTTATTTTCCTGATGCCCAATGTAGTACTGATATGTGGTAGATACATGTCTAAGTGGATGGACGGGTGATGGAGTAAGCACCAGGGAAGTGGTACCCACAGCAATTGTTGTGCCCTCTGGAATTTAATGGTGTTGGGAAAAGCTAAAGCTGGTATGCTGACCTTGAATAGGTGAATCTGCAACGGTTTATTCTATACCTCTTGTGCCTATTTATGGCCAGGTCCTGGGGAGGTGCAAAGTATGATTCTTGCTTCCAGGTACTTGGAATTTAAATAACCAGATACTGGAAAAATACAAAAGACAACACCACCTGAGGGCATGTGTCCATGGTGCTCATGAGCTGATGCTTATTCAACTGAGTGGATGTAAATTAACCTCCTTCTGTTTGTCTAAAGTTGGGGGTTATGAGAAATTCAAACTGGCCCTGTCTTCAGGGAGAGGAAGACCCGAACTGTAGCTGGGATTCAGTAGAGCTCATTGTGTATCGTCCATGGAAGGATACACAATCCATGGGGAATGATCTAGGGTTTGAGAGGGCCCCTGGGCCTGTCCGGCCTGCTGCCATCCCTGGCATGGACTCTGCAGCCTCGTGAGAGCCTTGAAGCTCCCCTGTCGGGCCCAGTGGAAAAGGAGGAGATGTTGGTGCTGGTAGTGTTAGGTGCCCTGGAGCTGTTTTGGATATCTGCTGCTTATGTACCTGTGTGGGTGCTCACCTTAGGGGGAAGGAGGGCGTGGTGCAGCGGAGTTGGCAGCAGTGATGCCATGGGAAGGACTGTCGTGTGCAGATGAGGACCTGTGGCCCAGGGAGTGGAGGAGGAGCCTCCAGTGCAGGACAAACCCTCCCGTAATCTGAGTCGTTAGGGCCAGTGATGTATTGCCCCAATGTCTTTCCCCTGATGAGAAAGGCATAGAGCATCTGTGCCTCCCCATGCAGACAGCTCAGTGTCCCGTGGTTCCTTAGGGCAGCTGTATTCTGTGTCAGGGACGGGTGAGATGGGGAACACCTGCAGTGACCAATACCTGGCTGAGGCTGGTAAGATGCAGGAAAGGTGACAGATGTGCCCTGTGGTTTGTGGACCTCCAGCCCACCCAGCACCCTGTTCCTCCCCAGGCCCTTCGCAGGTCACTTCTTGTTTCATGGGTTCTTACCTCCCCTCTGTGGGGCTGAGCATTGTGTGTGTGTGTGTGTGTGTGTGTGTGTGTGTGTGTGTGTGTTGATTACTTGCTGCCTACTTTTCTCCTTTGTGACACTCCAAACTCTGAGAGGGTAGGGTCAGTTCTCACTCTATTCTATCACCAGCATCTACTGTGGTGCTCAGCACTTACCAGACACCCAAGAAGCAGATGGATGGATGACTGAGGCTCTCCAGGCCTCAGAGGTAGCACACAGGAGAGTAAGAGTGGATGGGCAACTCTGAGATGTTAGTGAGGCTGGTGATTAGCATGAGAACCAGGGCTGGGGAGTCCCTGGGCTCCTACCTGCATTGGGGGGTGAGACCAGCAAAATTAAGGCTTGAGCCTGTAAGTGAAGTGTCTCTGATCTTACGGTTGATCCTCCACACCCAGCCTCCGGAGAATGTTCAGGTGAGAAGGGAAGTGAGTGTTTATTAGGACTGTATCTGTTGGGCTCACTGTTGTCCCTCTAGTTCCCACTGAGTGTTTATATGGAGGTGGTATGAGGGTGGGAACATCAGGGCCTCTTAGGAAGGCATGGATGGAGGATGCAGGTGGTAAAGGGGCGGGGTGAGGGCGGGAGGGAGGAGGCCTGAGAGGTTGAGGTTTGGATGCTGCCTGATGTGGTAGCCCTTTCTCTGCTAGGTGGCAGGAAATTCCAGAAGGCATTTGAGTGCAGGTTTGTGGTCTAGGCTGGTCTTCTATTGTTTTGCAATCAGAGCTCTACAGATAACTAGTGGACAGCAAGGACTCTAAGTCGAGATGGCCAAAGTTCACATCCTGATTCTTCTTCCTGGATGTGTGACTTAGGGCAAGTGTGCTAACCTCTGTTTCCTCCTCTGTAAAGTGTGGATGACCACCTGCCTCAGTGCTGGAGTGAAGAGCCCAGAAAGCTCTATGTGGAAAGGTTTTAGCACAGAGCTCATGGTGAGAGAGTCTTTGTCTAGTATCAGCCTTGTTATAGCCAGAGTGAACCTTAAGAGCTTCCCTCTTGCTGTACAGGGGAGGAAAAAATAAGGCCCAGAGAGGGGAACCTCTTTCTCTGAGGTCAGAATGACAATGGCAAAGGTGGGACAGGGCCCAGGCAGTGTTCAGTCCCCTTCACTCCTGCCAGCCCGGCTTCCTTGGCTGGACTGCAAATCCTTGGGGAGGAGACTGCCCTCTGCTTGCCTGGTGGGCCCCGTTGGTGCCCTCACAGTGCCAGGCACAGAATGTGTGCTTGAGAAATGCATCGTTAAGTAGTTGCTACTGAGAGCCCCACTGATTGTGGTTTATTCCTCGGGCACATAGGATGGGCCTCCTATTGGAAAGGCTGTCTTTCCATAAGCAGTATGCCTTCTGCTCAGTAGTTTTTATTTTTAATTAAAGCATGAGAATGTGCTCCATGACTGCCAGGGTTACCTTGGAGATGCAACAGCATTCAATTGCATGGACACCAAAGGCAATTTGTTTCTTGAATTTAGCAATATGGGCCCATAAAACTAATCTGCTACCTATGATGTTGGCTATTCTTAATGGATTTAGCATCATTTAATTTTGCCTAAATGTAATCGCACGATGTTAAATCAGTTTCAGTTAGCACCTTTAATCAACAGTCGGAAGAGGGTGAGAAAATCAAGCCCCGCCCCACTGTGGTGGATAAAAGCTGGTCCCCAGGATGGTTCTCAGACAAGTCTCTAACTCATGCTTTCTCCACTGCACTCACAGCGCGAGGCCTCAGGGAGGGGAGGGTGCCCATGGGCATGTCTTGGGCAGTCATGGTAGCTGCTGGCAGGCCACTTAAATGTCAGGGAATCCATCTGCAGTGCCATGCCTAGCAATTAAGAATTTCTTGGAAATAGGTCAGATGAGCAAATTGGACGCTTGCCACCTCTGAACTTGTTGCTTGCCAAGCGGTCCCCAGGCACTTAACTCTACCACATATGGCTTTATGTTTCGGGACGGGGGAGACAGGTTGGCTTCAGAGAAAAAGGATCTTGGCCAGGAGAAGTAGCCATGGAAACTCTCCTATGAGTGTGAAACCATGGGGGCTTCTCCACACCCACCCAGCCCAAACCAAGCTGATTGTCCTGCCGGGCTGGGGTTAGGAGCTCTGGGCCAGAGGTCAGGAGGCCTCACTCAGCTTCATCTGAGTAATAAGGGACATTGGATTACAATGTAATTTCTTAAGAACATAAGCACTCTTTGATCAAATACTTTCCAAAAATGCTTCTTAAAATATCTATCTCTTGGTGCTACACGGTGTATTAAACCAGTTCAGCTGTGTTTAACCTGATCCTATCCTCTCCTTCTGTTAAGTAAAGCCAATTAATGTTCTTTGCAACTACTGTTCCATAAACCGTACATTGGAAAAACACTGGCCTTAGTGATTTTGGATTCTATTATTCTGGTGTTCTATTATTTTATAACTGTTTTGGGTAGATGGATTTTAAATATATGTAGGAGGAAAAAAGTTGCCTGGGGCTATGGTGTTAAGGGAGAAATCAAACAGTTATCTGTGTTAATTTTCATTAAGCCCTCATTTAAATCCTGCAAGGCAGCCTCATCAGAAAATGAGTCCCACAAGCAATTGAGGGCCATTAGGAGATGGCACATCATGTTCTGAAGGATTCCCTTTCAGCCTCAGCGTGAATAAGCTCTCCAGCAGGCTTGAGGCTGGGCTACCAGCTTTACCAGGTGGATTCAGATGAGGGAATGAATAACAGGTGAGAGAACGAATAACAACGATGAGCAGGTTTTCTCATAGTGCCCCGAGTGGGCTGCAAGGATTATCCAAGGAATTTATACGTTTTGGTGAAAGAAGACAAGACCCTGTGGGAAACGTGGCTCTCCAGTGACTCGAATGTCAGGTGATGTGATTGGTATTTGGGTAAATGAGGGTCAAGACTCACACATAGTCCCTAGAGGCAACTGGATAGGCAGGAGATACATTGGGCAGGGCAGTGGTAGAAGCCTTGTGCTGGGGGTGGGGCAGGGGCCTGGTTGAGTAGTTGTACCTCTCTGGGGCTCAGCTCAGCTTTTTACCTGTAGGAAAAGAGGCCTAAACTGGGGGAATTGCCATTTCCTTCCAGCTCTGAGCATGTGTGATGTTATCGGCAGAAGTGTTCCAGATGATCTTCCCTGGTCAAGATGTGGTCCAAGGTTTTGTCACGTATCTTAGCTTTCCACGTTGAGGAACTTTGTCTACATTCTTAAAACACTTGCTGTTTGGAGGAAAAAAAGCTCAGTTTCTGTGATTTTAGCATCACTGAGGCTAAGAAGAAAGCGAGCCTGCTTGAAAGCATAGGACAGTACAGGGTCAGTGCTGGGAGCGACATCGTCCATTGCGTTTCAGCCTGTCTCCTACTCAGCACATCTGAACCACTCACTGGTATCACATACAATTTCAAAAACTCCTCAAGATGATTCTCACTTAAGCTACCCACCCAGAAGAGCATCATTGATCTGGCCCATCCTGTTACTTTACAGAGCGGGGAACTGACTTCTAAGGGAGGGACATGGCTAGTGCTTTTGAAGGCCCCTCCATCTTAGGAGCCTGGGGTTTGTTTCTGAGCATGCAGCTGGTAAGATGGGGTGGCTCAAAGGCAATGCCTGTAAGTGAGGAACTCTAAGAGGGAGGAAGATAATTGCTTTCTGGGCTGTGGGTCAAGCACTGCATGCAGACCTCAGCAGATGCAAACTGTACTTGGTGTAAATATGTTTGTTACTCCAAATGGATTGCGTGGTCATAAGCTCTCGATTCTCATTCTGCTCCCTTCACTGAGGGACTCACCTCTTACCAGTTACTCAGCAGCAGCCTGGCATGGAGGGAGGGGACAAGAAAGATGGAGAATGTTTTGATTTTTAAAGTCCTGTAATTTGGTCATTAGCAGGTGGAATGATCAGTTTGAGCATTGCTCTCTAATGGGCTCTGTCATCTCCACTTAGCTGTGTGTGTGTGTGTGTGTGTGTGTGAGAGAGAGAGAGAGACTGCGGGGCTGGCAACAGGGGACGTGCTGGGATTCTGGATTGTTGGGAGGCCTTGGGTTTGGCTTGTTTTCCCTCTGGGCAGGAGGGTGGAAGACATTGGTAGGGGGCAGCTTGTCTCCCACACTCCTCCTGAACCTGTCTCCCCCGTCTCCCACAGCCCCAGGATGAACACCTAAGCAACTTCTGCCGACTGCTAGGGGTGGAGCACAGTCAGATGGAGCACTGGTTGTGTCATCGCAAGCTGGTCACCACCTCAGAGACCTATGTCAAGACCATGTCCCTGCAGCAGGTGATCAATGCGCGCAACGCCCTGGCCAAGCACATCTATGCCCAGCTGTTCAGCTGGATTGTGGAGCACATCAACAAGGCCCTGCACACTTCCCTCAAGCAGCACTCCTTCATCGGGGTCCTGGACATCTACGGGTAGGCCTGCTGCCTGTCTCACTCTATCACTATCTCACTTTACAGCCAGCGGGGAGTGGCTTTCTGCTGGCACTTTACAGCCAGCGGGGGGCCTTGGAGAGCTTCCTGGTGGTTCTCAACTTAGGGCAGTTTAAAATGTGTGGGGCCATTGTTAGTTGACACAATGATGGGGCCTGAGGCCAGGGAGGCTTAGTGGTCTATAATGTAAGGGAACGGTCCCCAAGCAAGAATGGACCTGTCAAAACACCAGGAGTTCCCCAATGAGAAACTCTGTAAGCATCTGTTTTTACATCTGAGAAAGTGAGGCCTGGAGAGGGAAATGACCTGCCCAACGTGATTTTGCAAGTTACTGTGAGAAATGGAACTTAGATTCAAGTTCTGTATCTCAGTCATATTTCATTTCAACCTACCATTTGACCTCATTGACTGTAACAGTCAAGGTGGCTATTAATACCATAATTTTGTCCAGTGCTGTGCAGATTTGTGTTTTGTGTGGTCATTCCTGAGGTTTCTCTTCCTTTCAGAATTCCAGCTTGATTGAAAGGACTGTTATTTATAACTTTATTTTTGGCAGGGAGAGCCACCGTGGTGTGGTGAAAGGGTACTTGCCTAGCCATCGCAAGACTGTCACCAACCAGCTGAGTGAATCTCCACAGATCACAGGCCCTCTCTGGTCTTTCATTTCTATACCTTCAAATGAGGTTTGAGCCACAGTCTCCCTGAGTTTCTTTCTAGGTCCTTGTTTGAAGTTAACACGAATTGGGTTGCAACCTACCTTGCACTTCTTTTCTGACCAATGTCCTGTCCTCTTTAAGCTAACAATAGACTAATTTCTCCTGGATCTTTAAATTATAGAAGTCATGGAGTCTTAAAATAGAAATTCACATCCATAGAAGTGAAGCGTCATAAGAACAGTGACACTCTGGTGAGAACAACTGCTTAGCAGGCTGGAACTCAGCCGGTGCTCATCTTGTGATGAGGTTGGAGTAAAGGCCAGTCCCCTGTAGAAGCAGCCACTTCCCCATGCAGAGACAGGCTCTCCTAATTACATTTCTGATGCTGTTGCTTGTCCCTGGGTTTCACATTGAACTATGTTGCATGCTATGAAGAAAGAAGGCAATCTTTGTGATTTCTACCATCACAAAGGCCTCAGGAACATGCTAAAGAGTTGTCTCATGCATGAGTTAAGTAACATAAGAGGCATCAGAATAAATTGTGGAAGGGTCTATTTGAGGGTTTCGATGCTTCGTGCTGTACAAGTTTCAAGGCTAGAGAGGACACACTTGCACAGTCGGGAAAGCTTTATGTGGGAGCTAAGATTTGAACTGGATCATTTAAACAGGGGTAGAATATGGAAAGTGAGGGAGGCACATTTGGAAACAGGAGTGCAACCAAGGTGTGAGGAAGGAGCAGAGTGTGTAGGCAAACCTCCTTACTGATAAGGAGCACACAGTGGAGAATCACCGAGAGCGGGAGGTGAGAAGAGGCATCCTCCCCAGGCCTTCAGCTGCATGACCCCCGGCAGGCCCCTTCTCCTCTGGTCCATCGAGTGCCTGCCTTGTGCTAAGCCCTTGTAGTTGCTCTTTGGAGAGCATAGAAGTAAGAGCTGGGGAAACCCAAGCTGCAGCGTCTGACCCAATTCCCTTAATCCACTTGTAGAAGGATCTAATTTTACTGAGGTTTTGATTTAGGAAGATTAACATGCAGACTCATCAATAGCATGTAAAAATTTTATTATTTCAGTACTACTACTACATAAAATATCATGCCTCAGTTCTGTTGTATTTATATATCATCTTAATAATGCCTTGAATTTCAGTAGTCTGCTTCCTCCCTGCCCTGCGATCTTCCGTTGGGTTTTTTGCTGTTCTTAGAAGGCCTCCGTGAGCTGGGCTCCTGGGGCTGCTGAGTCCGCAGATGTCAGCCTGGCTTGTGCAAGCTGGGATTTTGTGTTTATATTTGCCACTTAATCTTTGTAATTGTTTGTTTTCTCTAACATCCTGTGACTGCCCATAGGGGAGAAATAGATCCCAAGGATGGCTTGTCTGGTTTGAAAACAATAGTTTTCCATGGATGGGGTGGCAACCTGGAGGACTTGGTGTCCTATTCCTAGTGCCAACTCCTCACCTGTGTCTCCACCTCAGAGTGGCCTCCAGGCTCCTTTGAGACTGTCTGACAGCTCTTCCATGAGGGCAGGGTCCCGACACAGGGCCATCAGCATAAGGCCATTCTTGGGAATTTTCCTACCCTTTGTGCTGTCTTCCGGGCATGCTATGTTGTTTTTTTCTTAATCTTTATTCTTTCTCAGAAGCCAGTTCGCTTTTTTTGGTTATAAAGTTGTCATATTTTAAAAGTGACTACTTCTTGAGAGAAATAAGTCCCCATGCAGGGTTACTCCTCTGTAGCTCAATGCAGTGCTGAGTTCACACTCTCTCAGAGTTAAGGATAACAAGTTAGATACAAGGGAATTCAGAGTGAACAAGCTAGCTGTGTGCCTGGGCCATTGGTTGCCAAGAAAGCACTTAACATACATGTCCTAAATGTGGAAGTGCATGCTACTCAATGGTCTGATTCACCAGGAAATTGTACAAAGGTGGACTGGCCCAGGCTGTCTTTCGGGTAAGAGGGTATGTAATGAACTCTTAGAGAACTCTTAGAAGATTGAAATCAACAATTTAACAGAAGAGGAGGTGGCTTGAGTCTGGAGGTACTTTCTAATCTATCAGATCAGTGACATCATTTCTTAATCTGGGAGAAAACAACACAGAACGCTGGGTGGAGAATTGGGATAGCGTGTGTGAGCTGTTTACTGTCATCTGCCCCTGTCCACTTACAGTGTCTTATCTGCCTTATTTCCCTTGGACTTCACATACCTTCCAGAAACCCAACAAACCTGCCTTTTTGTTTTTTAATGTGGTCATTTCTTGGTTACCTGAAAGTGGGCATCACACTCAGCCCCACTTCTCGCCCTTTCTACTCACCTCCTTCCCAGTTCAAACTCATTCCAGTCGTTAGGCTTTATTCCATTCGTGACTATGAGAAGTGATTCTAAGGACCTTTTCATCCTCTGTGGCATCAGAAAACCCAAGCATTGTTTATTTTTTGAGTTTTCTCTTCATATCCCTGACCATCAAACCTTGGAGGAAAAGACCATCTGTCCATTGTCTCACTCCTTCTTAGCAGGAGTGTGGGGATGCCTGAGTACCCATGGAGGATGCCCTGGGGCTGACCTGATGTCTTTGATTTTCTCACTTCTCCTTGTCTCTTTTGAGCAAGAGTGGCAAAAGTGGAGTCCAGAGAGAACAGAAAGAATACTGGGATGAGTTTCTGAATCCAGCCAGCCACATCCATGAAGTGGAAAGGAACAAGGCATTGCCTCCCTCTCAGGTTGGAAATGTGCAAAGCTAGGAAATGAGAGTGGAACTGCCCTTCTTTCCCTTGACCCCACCAGTGGCCACTGATTTCTTCCACTGGGATAACTGTCCCTGGATGAGCTGCAGTGCCTTTCTAGGGCAGTACTGGCCTGCCAGTGAAGCTCATTCGTGAACTGAAGTAATTCTGTACCAAACATGAGCCATTCCACTTTTTCCCATAAATGTGTTACATGTTGCTACAGAATTAGCAGCCAGAGTGAATACACACACATTTCTCTCTAAGCCAGCAGTACACACGCCAGCATCGTACACACACATTTCTCCCCATTGCTGTGTTCTGACTCGTAGTTAACTTGTAGAGGAGAAAAGGCTGTGGGCTCCTAAACAAATTAGCATGGGCCACAGCTGCTTCCACCATGACTATGGTGAGTCCTCTGCTCAGAGGCCCTTCCCTGAGGCTTTTCTGAATGGTTCCAGACACCCAGTGTCTGGTGGAAGCTTCCCTACATCTGTCTCCTCTGTCCCACCCAGCTCCAAAAAAAGTGCAAAGCAAGCAGTACCCAGAGCAATGTAGCCACCCCAAGCTGAGCTCCTCACCTTAACCAAGGGTCTATGAAGTTGCCTTCAGGGCATTTTTGACCAGGCAGGGCATAGAAATTAATAGGGGATATCCTGGCAGCTTTTGGCTTGGATTCCCTTTCCGGGTTGCATTAACCTGCATTTGCCTCTCTAGGCCTGATTAATTGCAGTGTCTAATCCTTTATACCTCTCTTCCCCTTGAGTCTCTAATCCTTTATTCCTATCCTCTCCTTCAGGCAACAAGAAATAAATGGCTTCAATTTGGGAAAAATACACATTTGCTTGTCTTTGATTTCAGCCTTCAAGATGCCAAGGTAGCAGAGGGCGGTGGCTATGGCCAGCCCATTCTTGCTGAGGACAGTTGGCCTGGGAGCAACACAGGCTGTAGCAGATTCATGTGTTCTGCTAAGGAACAGCTGGGGAGAGAATGGGGGTAGAAGGTGGGGAAGTTTTGGCCCCAGGAAGCGGGACATAGGATTTCCTGGGATTTTATATCCTCCTCAGTCCTCTGTTACTTTCTTGTGGTACTTCCTAATAATAAATTAGCATCCAACTCTAATCAGTGCTCTTTAATGGTATATTTACAAATGCTTTTAAGGCCGGGCGCGGTGGCTTATGACTATAATCCCAGCACTGTGTTGTTAATGGTGGAGGGTGTCCAGGTTCTTGGCGTCTTGAACAAAGAATTAGACAGAACACACAAAGCAAGGAAGGAATGAAGGGATTTATTGAAAATGAAAGCACACTCCACAGTGTGGGAGTGGGCAGAATGAGTTTTACATATTCATTTACAAGTTGTTACGTATTCTGGATATTAATCTTTTATCAGAAATATGATTTGCAAATATTTCCTCCCATTCTATAGGTTGACTACAGTGATATATTTTAGTAAACTTCTTAGACCCACTGTTCACCTTTCTTTGGTGGGGAAAAAAAAATATTCTTTTGCTTTAGTTTTCTTGGTCTCGCTCTCCAAAATAAACTTATAAGTAACCTCAACCTCAAAGCTGCAATAGTTATTTGGAGGCTACCCATCTCCTCTCTAGCCAGTATCAAAAGGTTTCACAGAAAATGGAGGGGGAGAAATCAGTGATTGCATTAACCCTTCAGCCCGTGACAGTGGCCCAGCCCTGGACAGCCCTCTTCAGGGAGGACATGCATGGCTGGCCACAGTGTTCTCAAACCTTGCAGATCATCGGAAGCTGTTAGCTTCACCCTGGAGTCTCCCAGCCTCTTAAGAAAGCCTCATAGCTCAAGAGGGCTCTAAAGCCAGGCTCAACCTTCCCGAATTGTTCTGAGGTAGCCCTTTGGAGTGTGCCTGTAGCCTGACACTGCTCTGTGCTTCCAAGGCTCAGATGAAGTTCCATTTTCTCTCTGTCCATGCCAGTACTCCCACACTATTGTGGCAGGCCAGGTCTCACTAGCGTAGGCCTCTATAACAACTGTTTCAGCACTGACTGAGTGGGTAAGTT
The DNA here is from genome assembly GCF_000951045.1 of Mandrillus leucophaeus. NCBI lineage: Eukaryota > Metazoa > Chordata > Mammalia > Primates > Cercopithecidae > Mandrillus > Mandrillus leucophaeus. Next base: position 3,050,020 of record NW_012109474.1, on the reverse strand, counting down.
AAATATTAAAAGCTGAAAAAGCCAGTACCCACATACAAAGACTGGAATGTAACAAGAGCCCACTAAGAGTCTTGCCTAGGCCCTTCCTGGGCCTTAAAGCATGACAAAATAAGGAAGGAATTCTTAACAGGACCTGTTTAAGATTAAACAAGTTTTATTGTGGGATCTGAAGAAACTCCGCAGGTCTCTAGAAACAAGTTTATTGAGGGGTCTGAAGGAACTCCTCAAACCTCTGATTTAGCAGGAGACAAGATAAGGGTAATCACCCCAGCACCTAGACCCATTTAGATTAAGTAAATTTACTGAGGCTCCAGAGGAAAGTCTTAGAGACTCAGATCTTAGTTATAGATTAGAAGAATCTAATCTTCCATCAGGGCTGGAAGGGCCCCAATTCAAGGCAGTGACTGGCAGACACAGTGCTCCTCCTGCTTGGTCTGGAGTGCATAGGAGTGGCTTCCTTCATCCCAGCATACACTTGACATCTTTGATCTTGTTTTTTCAACCTAGAATTATTTCTCGCACGTGGGCATGGCCAAAGACCATGCTTTAATGTGGTTTGTCTCCAAGCAGTTGACTCCTTTAATCTCTAAATGATTTCCTACTCCTCCATGTTTTATACCTTGATGGGGGAGGTGAGCACCAGGGAAGGAGAAGTCTGATACATTCCAGGCACCGGCCCAGCCCCTTTGGGTGTCTGATGCCTCTATCTGTGGTGGTCCCTCTGCACAGGTGCTATCTCCCCACCACCACCACTACCTTTATGTCTGGATGAATGTACACTTACATGTAGATATATAGCTTAGAAGGTATATATGCCCTGGAAAACTTTGTAATTTTGAGTTGGGCTGGCAATAATTTCCAGGCCTTATCCTTATAACTGGTTGCAGAAAATAAGCACTCTGTTCCTCCCCAGCTCATCTGCATCTTGTTACTGGGCCACAAGAATAAGCCCGACCTTCAGTCTGGTTTGGGAACATTATGGCTTCATTGTCTTTTAAAAACTGACCACACATACAATTTCTATTCCTTGGGGAGGCTCTCATGTACTAGTTTCCTATCATCAGCCCAGTAGCTCTTCTGGGCAGGGAGTGTGACTTGCTCATCTTTGCAGCCTTCACAGTTTGGGACAGTTGGTTGTTAGGTTGGGAGAGGATCGCCATATAGTGGGTGTTTTCCTGTCCTGCATTAGAGTTTCAGGCCTGAAGATGAGCTGGGAATTGGAGCATTTGGCAAATTGAGCGGATTTAGCTACTCGAGAGGAATAACTGCCCTTTGCCTTGGGGTGTGAACAGTGCCTGGGATTGTGTTCTCTCTAAAAAACTAGTCCTGAGTGGGGGCATCTAGGCACAGAGAAGCACCTGAGCAGAATGCAGGCCCCGCCATTCCAAGATGCAACCAGCATCCCGAGGTTGTTCAGTAAAGAGATCAGAAGCGTTGGCCTCTCTGACAGGCCCAGGGTGGCCTTGTGAGACTTTATAGGCTTCAAGATGGAAAGGGACCTTGAAAGGAGGTCTGGATCATTTCTCTGACCCCGATGCATGATGACCCTGCTTTTAAAGGCTTCTCCAGGGAGAATTTCCCCACATTATATTTTCTGTGTGACTTCTAATAATTATTCCCCAGAAGCTGTCCTCTGTATCTAACCTGTAGCTCATATCTTTTCAGTCTACCAAAGGCAGAATGCTGGAGAGTGAGCTTTGTAAGCTGGAAAGACCAGGCTGAGCTAGGAGATTTCAGTTCCTGTGACCTGTGCCAGGGGAACATCGAGTTTCCCAATCTTCAAAGCATCTCATTGCCTCTCTGTTCTCTCTCCAGGTCATGGAGTGAGAGGTTCAAGGAGGTTGATCATTAACTTAGTGACTAATTGACTTTTTATTGCAGTTTCACTTTCCAGTAGACACTACCTTATTTATAGAGGCATGTGTGGCCCTTACTACGCTCTGAAGTTAAGGTAGAATGAGGAGGACATTCTATACTTTTCTACTATGAAAATAGAAATTGAAATGGCGTGATCATTGTGCCATCGAGAGACCAGATGCCACGTTTCAGCATCGAGTCTTATTCTATGTTTTGACCTTACTCCGGCGCAAGGATTCTGGTTTAAATATTCTCAACATTGATTTTACAAGAGAAATTCAATTCTCTCGAGTATATAAATTTCTTTGTGACACTTTAATGTTGTGAACTATAAATTGATTCATTGTGTTTATTTTAAAAAGTATTCTCTGTTGATGGGAGGAATTACTACAAATATAATTCCATTGTAAAGGAAAAGTTACCCGATCTTCCTGACTGTGGCTTTCTGAGGTCTGTCATTTTAGATGTTTCCCCGAGCGGCCCGAGCCCCTCATTCATTTCTGGGCCTCCGGCATTACAGTAATTATGCTAGATGGCAGAGGAATTGTTACCAGATAATACCTTAGAAATAGGAAAATTACAAGCTAATTTCAGGCCATCTCAAATTAATGAGAATGTTCTTTGTGGAGTGCTACCAATGTAAACCATTAGAAAATGACAAGTGGGAGATATTTAAATCCTCTGTGAGGCTTAGCACAGCTCTGCCAGCACACCCAATTGCTATTATCTGGCCAATTGCTGGGGTGGCTCCTTTATCTCCCACCTAGGTTTTATTAATTGAATTTCCTCTGGGGCTTCGCTGTCATCAGCAGCCTCTCTCAGGGTGGAGGATCAGGGAAGGCAGTAAGGTTCTAAGGAACATAGTTCAGTCTTTAAGACTGTCATCTGGGCTGGAAGGGCCCCAATTCAAGGCAGTGACTGTCAGACACAGTGCTCCTCCTGCTTGGTCTGGAGTGCATAGGGGTGGCCTCCTTCATCCCAGCATACACTTGGCATCTTTGATCTTGTTTTTTCAACCTAGAATTATTTCTCGCACGTGGGCATGGCCAAAGACCATGCTTTAATGTGGTTTGTCTCCAAGCAGTTGACTCCTTTAATCTCTAAATGATTTCCTACTCCTGCATGTTTTATACCTTGATGGGGGAGGTGAGCACCAGGGAAGGAGAAGTCTGATACATTCCGGGCACCGGCCCGGCCCCTTTGGGTGTCTGATGCCTCTATCTGTGGTGGTCCCTCTGCACAGGTGCTATCTCCCCACCACCACCACCCTCAGCCCCCACCAGGGCCAGCTGCAACATTTCTGTCTGGGATGGTACTGAGGGAGTACGCTCATACTGAGGGAGCTCGCATGACACTTTGTGTGACACTGAGAAAATTTAGTTGTCTGTACTGAGGAATAGAAAGGGTAGAGACATGAGTGGGCTGAATGGAGCCTGTGTCCACTGCTGTTACCTCGTTGGTATTACTACTGGCCCTTTCCCATTCACCATGAGCTCAAATACCTCCTTCTAGGACATCATCCTCCATATTCACAGCCCTTCCACCTCATCTGTTTTTCCTTTTTCATGAAACTTTTCCTCCTCTCTGAATTAAGACTGTGGTCTCAGAAATCAGACTGTCTGGGTTCACACACTGCCTCTCTGCCTACCGACTCTCTGGCCTTGGATGGCACAGCTTACTCAGTCTCCCTGCCCATCAGTTTCTTCAGCCACAGGATGGGGTTAATAATAGACGCTAACTCTTTGCTGCTGGGGACATTGCTGAGAACTCGTGGAGCACTTGGGCTTAGTGTTCTGCGGGCTCTCATTAGCAGGGCCACTGCCGCCCACTTGGTGCATTGGGCAGTGTAGAATGAGAAGAGGTGTGTGTGTGTGAATGAGAAGTGTGTTTGTGTGTGTGTGTGAATGAGGAGTGTGTGTGAATGAGAAGAAGTGGCAAATGTCTATCTCTTCTGCATAGGCTTCTGCCCTTCTCACCCCTCAGCCTGATGCTGCTGTGGAGCACCTAAGGTGAGCCGCATGCATTTGTAGCTAAAGCTGCCAACGTGTGTATAATGTTGCCAGCATGGTGAGTGTGACCGCATCCGTCCTGTTGCCTGGGTCTTATCTGCACATCCAGTTGATCATTTGAGGCCCTCTCATCCCCATCTTCCTTCATGTCCAGAACCTTTCTATTCATTGGCCACCAGCAGCATGCGTCAGGCCCTGACTGGACCCTTCTGGCTTCTTACTGCAGTAAGAACTACCTCGCTCACTTTCCTGCCTCCAGGCTTGCACACCCTCCCTGGGCTCACAGTTGTTCTCCTGCCCGTCTCTAAGAGGCACATCAGGTTGTCAGTTCTTAATTTGACATCCTACAGAATCTCTCTGCTGCCACCTGGTAAATTCCAGACCCCTTCATGTAGCCGGCATGGCCTGCAGGGAGGACCCCTGCCTCCGCCCACTATGCTGTGCATCATGACCCCCATCCTCCCCTCTACTGGTTCCACCTTTCCCTGCCCAAAGATTGGGCTGTATTGCGAACATTGGAGTTAAGCAATGAATGATCGTGTTGATATTCTAAAATACAAAGTGCTCAAGTAAGTCCATTTTTAAAGTTAAAATCCAACAAAATTGACCAAGCATCAGACAGTTCACGATGTACAGTGACTAGTACAGTCAGAAAGAAAAATATTGAGCTGTAGTAATGATAAAAAAATTCAAATTCAGACTTTTTATGTTCCAAGGAACCAAAGACTTTAAAAAGTTAATGTTACACAGTTGACCAAAGAGCTGTGATATACTACTATTCCCTGACTCCCAGGAGGGGCAGGGCGAGATGGGGAGAACACTGGAGGCTGACCCGAGTGGAGAATGGGGACATTTTCCAGGTGATGAAAATGTCCTCCATCTGTGTTTGCATATTCACAGAACATCTCGATCTAAAAATTCTCTATCAAAAATGTATCACCCCATCAATAGATGTTGAGAAAAAAATTTTAAGGAAAATGCATGAAAATATATACTTAAAATTGGTATATTTTACCGTGTATAAAGGCTAACTCAATAAAGATTAAAACAAAATATTGTTGGCCAGTATTGGAAGAACAAGACATTTTCATACATTGTGAAGTGGACGTGGCTTCATAACATACATTAGTTCCACCTTTCCAGGGGTTAATTTGCTTCTACCTTTTAAGAAAAGTGGTACTGTTTCACATGGTAATTTCTCTAGGATAGCATCCTAAGGAAAGAATTATGAATTCAAAGAATTTGTCACAAAACTGATAGCAGCTAACAACTAAGAAAAGAACCAAAATGTCCTCAATGGGGGTGTGGCTAAATGGTGATGCATCCCTATGGGGGCCACTGCCAGCTCATGCGCACCTGTGTGAATTGAGAAAAGGTGTCCCCTCTGGATGGAACACACCCCTCTGGGGCTTGCGAGGGGGCTGACTGAATTCCAGCACCACCCATCCCCTCACCTGAGCACCATTGCAATTCCCATGTCTAAACTACGGCCCTGATCTTATATGGTGGTTGATGAGGCAGATGTTAAAACTGATGCCTTCAGAACAGTGGTGTTGGGAAGTGTTTTCAATGGAATGTTAAATGATGATAATAGAAGGTAAGCCTAGGTGTGGTGGCTCATGGCTGTAGTCCCAGCACTGTGGGAGGCTGAAGTGCATGGATCACTTGAGCCCAGGAGTTCGAGACCAGCTTGGACAACATGGTGAAACCTTGTCTCTACAAAAAAATAGAAAATTAGCTTGGCATGTTGGCATGTGCCTGTAGTCCCAGCTACTCGGGAGGCTGAGATGGGAGGATTCCTTCAGCCTGGGAGGCAGAGGTTGCAGTTAGCCAAGATTGTGCCTCTGCACTCTGGCCTGGGTGACAGAGTGAGATCCTGTCTCAAAAAAAAAAAGAGTAAAACATTACGTAGTTCTGACTGTTTTCAAAAATGCAAAATTCCTAAAAGGAAACCCACCAAGATATAACTGGTGATCAATATGAATGATGAAATCATTGCTGACTTTCTTTTTTCTTTTTTAAACTTTCTTTTCCAAAATTTTCCTGCTGTCATTACTTTTCCTAGTTTTGAAAATACGTTTGTTCTTTAATTAGGCTTTGTGTAGTGCTAACATCTGCAACAGTGCTCTCTCTGAACACAAGATGAGACAATGGGGATTCTGTGGTGGCGTCGGGGGAGACCTGAGTGAGAACAGCTTTGTTGAAGTCCCAGTGATTCCTTTGGTGAAAGGAGATGTCTCTTCTCTTCTCTTTCCATTCTGTAGGTTTGAGACATTTGAGGTAAACAGCTTTGAGCAGTTCTGTATCAACTATGCAAATGAAAAGCTCCAGCAGCAGTTCAACTCGGTAGGCTTGGTTTCCAGACCTGGGGGTACCAGGACTGGGGAGACTCCCCCTGGGAGGGACAGCCAGGCCACTTCTCTTCCTCTGAGGTGGGTGGGCCCTGGCTGTGTTCTGGTTTCCTGGTGGTGCCTCCAGCTTTCGGAAGGGGCTGTCCACTGCTCAGGAGGGAGAACTGAAGGGGGCAACTGTGCTGAGAGGGGAAATGATCCTCTCCTTGGCTATGACTCCCATTCCTCTGAGCCTAGGTTTCTTAGGGTATTTAAGCAACAGCAAGCCAGACATGGGGCTTCCTTTGATTGATTGGGAATACAGCAACTCAGGTGATTGTTAAAGTGCCCCCAGGAAGTGTCCACCCAGGAATGAGGAATCGCCTCACTGTGCTTTGCTTTTCTGCAGTCATGACTATGACTTAGCGTCCAAACCTTATCTGGCAGTTCTCTGCTGTCATCGAGAACCCAGAACTCGCTGAGCCCCTGGGGGAGGTGAATGTTAAGGTGTGTCTGCCTGCAGTTCACTCATGCGACCTTTTTACTTGCCATAGCATGTGTTCAAACTGGAGCAAGAAGAATACATGAAGGAACAGATCCCTTGGACCCTGATTGATTTTTATGATAACCAACCTTGTATCGACCTCATCGAAGCCAAGCTGGGTATCTTGGACCTATTGGATGAAGAATGTAAGGTAAAACTGATGATGCAAATTAGTTCAATTCTACGGTAGGGATGTGGTATGAGGGAATCACATAAGATCTCAAAGGTGGAATTTCATCTGTGATCAACTGGCCTTCAGTGTGCTGGAAGAAGCGTTGGCAGGCTGCATACTAGAAGCGTGTACTATTCTGCGTGCTAGAAGGCAGCACACTTAATGTGACTGGCGGGTGTTGCTACACTGGTAAACATGTGCCTCTCTTAGGGGAGCCTGGGTGGCATGGGTTGGCATGATATGATGGTGGTTTGGACTTGATGTCCCAGGTAGCCTAGGTGCCAAGAGAAGAACTGGAACATCTAATGGACATCCCTAGAAAGTGAAGACTCAAGTCTGGGATCACTATTGCCGCATCAGATGACTTGCGATAGAGCTGCATGGCATGTGGCAGGTGAAATTCATAGATTTCCCCATCTGGTTTCTGATGGGCTGTACCTGGTGGGACAGGGTGAGTGCTGACTTGTCAGCCTGCCGACTGCCTGGCAGCACTGGGAGGGTAAGGTTTAGAGGATCTGGGTTTTATCAGTTACTTGACTTCTTTGGCCTCTGCTTTCCTGCTCAATGATAGGGGTTGCATCTAATCTCCAAAATCTCTCCCAGTTGAGTGGTTGATTGCTAACAGGGGTAAATATATACCACTTCCTCCAGGGATGGAAACTCGAATCAACAGGTGTAAAAGCCACATGATTCTTGCTGTTGCAAGGGAAAGAACCCACTTGCTTTTACTTTCAGCTCTCCCACATCTTGCCTGTGAAGGGTTAGGTGTGGCTTGATGGTTTGGTAGGAGGTGTTTCCTTCCAGAAGGGCTCTCCTAGTTTCGTTGCCTTTGAAAATGAAAGGGGAAGAATAGAACAGAAGACAGAGAAAAATATACCAGTTCTACAGCTTTCGTATTTTTTTTTAACCTCCTGAAGGTTTTTAGCATTTCGCTAGAGATATGGGCTTCATCCTCAGAGTCAGTATCCAAGCAGAGATAATCTCTCAGTGTAGCAAAGTGTTTGTCCAGGCTTGCTCAACTGGACAGGTAGCAGTAAATGTAAAACAATTGTCCCTAGATTGAGTAGCGTGGGCTGAATGGCTGAAGTCACAGCCTAGGCCATCCTGCTGTTCATGACTCACTTTTATTTTCTTGGTTTCAGCATCCACTGCCACCACCACCCTTCCCAAACTTAGCCAAGGTCATGCTCCTTTTCCCCAGTCCCTTTTGAGATTCCCATCAGTAACTGTCTCCTCCAGCTCCACACCCCCGAAGCTAAAGTCAGCACCACGTCCTGTGTCCAACCCAGGCCTCTGGGATGCTAAGCTGGTGAGGCTCCCTGGGGCCAGTGCTCAAGGAGGACCCTGGCTTTTCATTCTCCCACCAGGTGGTGAAGGTGAAGGTCATACACAGTTCTCAGGGCACATGGAGTAGGCAGTTTGTCCTACACAGGTCTGTGGAAAGCCTGAGTTTCCTGCAAATCAGGGTGGTGGGGGCTAGACGTGTCAAGACACTGGGTGGTACTGTGGATGTGGCATGTGTAAACTCACACTGGTGGCCAAGGAGATGAGATGAACACCACATTAAGGAATAAGACAAAAGTCCACAATGTGGAGACTTTTTGTAACAGGTTTAATTGCTCTGGGAGTTCAGGATGATTTAGCATAATCTGATAGAGCATCAGTAACAGGTGGATTTTAAGCCAACAGTTGTTATTACATTTGTCAAAACTCATTGAACTGTATGCTTCAGTGAAAGGGTGCGTTTTACTGCATGGAAATTATTCTGCAATGAACCTGACTTTAAAACATAGTGGGGCCTGGAAGCACCCATGGCTCTGAGCCTGAGCAGGTTAGGGAATCCCCCTGGAGTTGCAGTGGCTGGGAAACTTGGTGCCCCTTGGGGAAGGATCCTATTGGGCTGTGGAAGCAGCCTCAGACACGTCCTTTCCTCCCTTTCCCTCAGACACTTTGCAGGGTGAGAGCGAATAATGACATTGCACTGTGAACAGTTGGGTTCTGTGACCCCATGTCGACAAGACACAAAGTCAAATGAAGGATTGAACTCATGGTGCAGAAGCAGCCCATGGGAAAATCAGTTTTCTTGGGGAAGATGTGCAGTGGCAAGGTAGCGAGCTGGGTTTTAAATGAGAGGTGTGGAGATGGGGTGGCTGTGGGTTTAAAGGGGGAGCGTGCAGGGAGCACTCCCCAGGGCCTGTGACTGGTGCCATGGCTGCAGAGGAGAGTGCAGACTGGACCAGGGTATTTATTAAACCACCTGAGGTGGAAAAGCCCCTTTTTAGACAGGCCTCAAACAAGCCACAGACTGCAATTGTTCCTCCTTTATTCAAGTCCACTCCTCCAAGAAGGTGTTTGATTGTCAGAAATGTAAATTTCCAGGCTGCTCTTAACAGGACTCCAAAGATGCCCGGTGGCGGGTGGGAAGTAGGTGCGCACCAGCCTCTGCTGCCTTCTAAGCCCTATTTGGGTTGGCACTTCCTGCTATCCTCTTCCCATTCATCAGTCCACTTTCTTTCAGAGGAACAGGCAACCTTGAACCCTGGAAGCAATTCTAGTGAGAGAAGCCTAGGTGCTGTCTCAGGTTGGAGGTGTTGGAGCAATCAATGGCAGGCCTGGGTGGGGCAGCAGGCTCTGCCCTGTGCCCTGTGATGAGGGTTGTTTCCTGGAAGAAAAGAAATCACTCAGGACTGTGGAGTGAAATCAGCTCACTCAGTGGGGATGCCAGTGCCCCCTACCCCCCGTTTTCTCACCCGGCCCAGGCTGCTGTCAGGAGGGTTTACTCTGTATTCAGATCACGGGATTGTTGTTTCTTAAGAAGTGGCCCCAAAGGTTTCCTTGTCTAGCACTTTCGTGTAGAGGTGTGACTCCTGTGATGGAGGGAGGTGAAGTGGCCTTGCTATGTTTATGTATTCATTCACACGAGAAACCACATGTTCACGGAATAGTGCACTGAGCCCCTGCCCTTCAGACGTCAGCACTTCTTGAGAGGGTCAGGCAAGCACTGAAGTGTCATCTTCGATGACGAAGAACCAGAAACGCTGTGGAGGAAATGACAGAAGGAAGAGCGCCGTGGGGCGAGCATTCCCAAGCAACGTCAGATGAGGAGGGGGCATTCCAGGTGAAGGGCATGTCACACTACACTTGGAGAACTTGAAGTGATCTGATTTGTCTGGAACTCCTGGTGGGGACAGGTAAGGTTGGCAAGTAGCGACCGTGGGAGAATGAGAAGCCATGTCCACCCTGAGCAGGTATTTGGGCTTCATCCTGAAGGCTCTGGGCATCAACCCACAGGGGAGAAGAATAGGAGAAGGGATCAGATGTGAATGATCAGCCCAGACTGTGTGCAAGCTGAGGTGGGGACAGCCTGGAGGAGGCAGCACCATGAGGCCATGTGGTAGGCCAGGCGGGAGGGAACAGGGCTTCCAGGAGCTTAGCAGGGAGAGGGCCTCCGTGAGTCCCTTGAGTGGAGCACTTCCTTCCAACGGAGTTGTTGGGACAGAAGTCTAATTTCGGTAATATGAGGAGAGTGGGAGGTGAGGCAGTGGAGACGGCGAGTTTGAACTCTCAGAGGCTTGGCTGTGAAGAGGAAGCGGCGGCGAGAGAGGGGCATGGGCATGGGTGGACTGTGGCCCCCCAGGAGGCAGGGGTGGGTGGACGGAAGGCCAGCCGGGAGAGAGGCCTTTCTTCCATGAGAAGGACAGAAAGGTGGGATGGCTGTGGGCGAAGATGAGTTTCTGCATGTTAGAGCAGGAATTTGGGATTTCCTGCTTGATAGCCTCTATTTCCCCATGAAGGAGCTGAGGCATCTGCTGAGAGGCAGCAGGGTCAGAAACTTGAAGAGAATGGAGGAAGGTGGGAATGGCTAACCAGTAAACAGAAAGAGAAATTGCAGAGTGCGCAGATTGTTTTGCTGAGGTTAAAGACCATAAATTGAGTTTTAGGAGTTGTTGAGATCAACTTCCTGCTTAGATCTAGGAACACTGTCTTAATCCATAGAAGTGATTCTCCGAGTGAAATTTTATTTTTTGGCTGCAGTACTTGTGTAAAAGTATCATGGCAGGGCTTGGTTAAAGGAAGATGAGTTGATGGGTGGTCTTATCCAGCCACCCAGGTATGGGTAAGGAGAGAATGGGTAGTTGGATTCATCTAGACTTAATGTTTTGCTGAGCGTGCAGAGGGCTATTTTGTAAAGGTGAAAAATAAAGGCCTGGAAGTGGCACTAGGGGTGGCTGGCAGGTGAGGAGGAAGAAGCTGCCTCCATTCCAGAGAGCAGTGAGGACTGCAGAGTCCTGGTGGACCCAGCTGGGTTTCTGTGGTGGCAAAGAGGGAAGGGGCCAGAGGGTACTCCTTAAAGAGCCTGGGGATCCAGAGGTACTTATGGTACAATGATTTGAGAGGTCAGCAGGGGTACAAGGCTTGAAGTATGGAATGGAAGGAGACAATGAGTGACCAGGAAGGTTGGTGCCAGTGGCCCAGGAAGACAGGGATGAGAAAAGAAGCAGACATAGAATAACTGGCCTTGGGGTCTGGTTTTTTTGTTTGTTTGTTTGTTTTGGTTTTGGTTTGTTTTGAGACAGTGTCTTGTTCTGTCACCCAGGCTGGAGTACAGTGGTGTCATCACAGTTATCACTGTAGCCCTGACCTACTGGGCTCAAGTGATCCTCCTGCCTTAGTCTCCCCAGTAGCTGGGGCTACAGGCAAGTGCCACCATGCCTGGCTAATTTTTAAGTTTTTTGTAGAGATGAGGTCTCTCTGTGTTGTTGCCCAGGCTGGTCTTAAACTTGTTGGGCTCAAGCCATCCTCCCACCTCAGCCTCCCAAAGTGCTGGGATTACAGGTGTGAGCCGTTGCACCTGGTTGTCCTTGGGGTCCTTAAAAGTCAGCTCCTATCAGCAGCTCTGTTGGGGACAGGCTTTGGCCTCAGAAGCTGTCCCAGGCCAGCAATGGCAACATCTGTGATAGAGAGTACAGTTCTGTCTAGAGTTCCACAAGGAACACTGAGAGGGGCTTAGGGAGCTCAGAACTTGCACTCCCCCACTGCCATGCCTGCTTTTTTTTTTTTTTTTTTTTCTATTTTGTTTTACTAGCAAGGAGTGGAATCAGGTCTAATGTATTTTTAACAGCTTTAATGAGATATAATTGACATATCATACAATTCACCCATTTAAAGTATACAATTTGGTGGTTTTTAGTATGTTCACAAAGTTGTGCATCCATTACCAACCACGGTCAATTTTAGAACATTTTCACCCCCTAAAAAAGCTCTTTAGCAGCTACTCCCCATTGCCCCCCTGCAGCCCCGGGCAACCACTAATCTACTTTCTTTCTGTATGGATTTGCCTATTCAGGGCATTTAATACAGATGGGACCTTTACTTTTTGATGTGATCAGTGGTCAGTACCATAAGGTCAGAGGGATTTAGGCCTCTGAGGAACAGAACCTATCTAGATGAGGACCGAGCTGTAGTCCCGGCTCCTGGCTCAGTGCTCTCTCTGCATTGCTTTGAGAAGAGCAGAAAGAAGTTCGTATAAGCTGTATGTGGATTTCCTTTATAAACGATTCCGTTCAGCTGCATATTATGGAGCTACTGATATCCATGACCCAGAAGCTACCAAAGTATAAGATTTTTTTTCTTTCTCCTGTGGCTGTTTAAAATCTACTTCTGTGGAAAGATTTTTGGAGATAAGCACCTTCTACCTTGTTCTGCTTTTGTGGCGCCCTTTAAAACTCTGTTGTCAGGCAAGAAGAGTTAACTTGTTCTGCTTGGAACCCCAGCTCTGCTATTTAATGGCAAAAGCCACAATTACTTTTGCACCAACCTAGTACTTCCCCATTATGTGACCTTGGCAAGTTACTTAACCTCTCTGTCTCCATTTCCTTATCTCTAAAATGCTTACAAATATAGCACCTAGCGGACAGGATTGTTTGAGGGTTAAATGAATTGATACATCTAAAATGTGTAGAAAATGGCCTGGCAAACAGTAAGCACTGTGGGCACTACCTGTATCATCTGAGACTCTTGATCATGGTTAATTCCTGCTGGCCCTTATTTTTAGTTGGAGGTGGAGTGGGCAGCAACAGGAGAGACTGATCCTTGTCAGAAAATATGAATACACTTGACCTTGGTTGTTCGTTTCCTCTGCTTATCAATTCACGCCAATCTGAATTACTGAATATGTAGGATTATGGAGTCTTCTCACAGAAGTCCAATTTCATCTCCAAGGCAAGATGATTTTGTTCCTAGCCAATTTTATGTGTTTGCCTGTGTGGGGCTTCCCACCATGGTTCTGTCTGCCTCAGTTTTGCCAGTCCTTCTAGGTCCCTCTTGTGCCCATCCTCTGGCCCACCCAGTCCTGACATCCATGCTGGGAAGACCCCTCCTTCCTTCACACCCGGTGGTTCTAAACACAGAATGCTTGGAGACAAATATAAAACAGTATATATAGAAAGTGCTGAATTAAATATATTTTATTGTCTGCCCAGTACAATTAATAGCCTCCTTCAAGATAGTTTTCTTTTCTTGAACTTCCTTTGGTGCTTAGCACTGAGTATTCAGTATTAGTTATGCCAAAATGAATCTTGAGCAAAATCAGTTTGCTTACAAAGGATTTAAGAAATTGTTTCCCAAGTATGTAAGCATTTTCTTTATGGCGCGGATTTTATTAGTTTACCATAAAAATCTCTTTGTAAACGGCTAGTGCAAGGGTCACCTTCAACCCTTCCTGATCCAAATATGCAATCTCAACCAAAGAAGGGCAGGTCAATTAGTGACCCGTCGCTGAGGACTGGACTGTTTTTGGTCAGTAGGTGTGTGCAGCGATGACCAGGGATGACAAGAGGAAGCACCTTCCTGTTGGAAGAGTTGCTGTCATCCTTGACAATTTGAGTGGTAGTTACAGTGACTCTGTTATATTTTCAATGAAGCAAGATGCTTTTTACAATTAAAGCCATCCATAAAGATATTGAAAGGGGCCACCTTTCAGAATTCTTAATGCAGTGGAACCTCTAAGTCTGACTTTAGACAATGGGAGATGCAGAGATTAGCACCATGTAGATCACTCACTAGGTACTTAGTTCCCACTGCATGGCCAGAGCCCAGTTCTAAGTTCTTTCAGGGACACATAAGCAACGTAAGGCACAACCAGTCCTTGAACACAACAAACTTACAGTTTGTAGTGACGAAACTCAAAACTCAGGGGTGCACAATATGCTAGGGCACGTGTAAGAGCTTGACTGCAAGGAATTCCAAAGAAGAGAGAAGCAAGATCAACAGTGGTCAGGAAAGGAAAGACTTCAGCCAGACCTGGACTATGGTATTTAGGTGAATTTAGGGAGGGAAGGTAGGTTTTCCTGTGGCAGGAGTTCACCTGGGTGAGTGGGTAAGCTTGGCACTGCAGGTGGATGTGTTTGTGATGCTGATGTCACAGCCCCAGTTGCAGGGAAGTACCTTCAGGTGGTCCTGCAGGCTGTGACTCTGCTCCTGTGACCTTAGATTTCACCCTTATCCTCCCTAGCACTTGCAGTGTCTGCCAACCAGCAGGCTCAGCTGCTCCCACAGGTCCCACAGGAGCCAACCCACAGGGGATGAGGGCACACCGTGGCAGGATCCTGAACATGTGTGGTTGAATTGTTCTTTGCACCATCCAGTTAAGGTCCCAGTTCAAGGGCTGAATCAACCTTCATGGAGCTGGCCTACTGATCCCATCCCTCTGCTGCAACCCAGGGCTTCCTTCTTCCTCCTCACAAAGCACTCTGCCCTGTCTTGTGGTTCTGCAGGTCCCCAAAGGAACTGACCAGAACTGGGCTCAGAAGCTCTATGACCGGCACTCCAGCAGCCAGCACTTCCAGAAGCCCCGCATGTCCAACACAGCCTTCATCATCATCCACTTTGCAGACAAGGTGGCTCTCCTCTCTGTTGGCTTGGGTATTCCCTTGGCCCCTCTCTAAGTAGACTTACTGGGCTCTAGACCTAGAGAGAAGGCTGTCCCTTCTGAATGCAAATGGCCTGAAGCCTCAGTTAGGTTCCCCTTCCATCCTCTTTTACCCACCCCTCTACTTCTAGGGGATACCAAGCTTACCACAAGGCATAACTTCACAGGGGGTGCTATAGTTGCCCATTCATATATATATACACACACATATATACACACATATATACATACACACATACATGTCTATATATATACATGTCTGTGTATGTGTGTGTGTGTGTGTATATATATATATATAAATTCTAAAACCATTAAGAGTCTACCCTCACAGAGCTTGAGAGAGAAGGGAGAGCTGAAAACAAAGTACCGAATGGTTTGGCTTCTTACCTGAAGCCGGTGTGGCTGCTCTCCAGGGGGCTGCTTTCTCAGTAGCTGGTGCGTGCATAGAATTTTTCTAAGTGGATTTCTGTTTGCTATGCACTAGCCTGGTGTTTCTTAAATTGTAATGTGTGTATAAATCACCTAGGGTCTTGTTAAAATACAGATTGATTCATTGGGTCTGAGATGTGGCTGAGAAGCTGCATTTATAGAGCCCTAAAGAACCCTTTTATTATGGGAACTCCCTTTAAAACAATTTCTTCCACAAAATGAATAGTCAGTTCCCTGTACGTAAATCCTGACCACTTACTGGGTTTGCATTTTAAGTGGCAACATCTGTGGGTTTCCTATCTACTCACAGCTCTTTTCAGAAAATGCTGCATGGATGAGATGAGAGTGGTTGAGAAACTGCTGAAGCACTAACGACTGTGTCTCTCTCTGGTTGCTGTGGCCCCAGGTGGAGTACCTCTCTGATGGTTTTCTGGAGAAAAACAGAGACACGGTGTATGAAGAGCAGATCAATATCCTGAAGGCCAGCAAGGTAAAGAGTGTCAGAAGCGGGGAGTGGAGCAGGAATGCCCGTGGCCAGTGCTGGGCAGGGAGTGGTGATGCAACCCCTTTAGGGTGGAAAGACAGAGATGCTGGGCAGGGAGGAGGCCAAAGGATTTGTCGGTCATTTCAGTATGAAAACACTTGAATGGCCATACCACTGTGAATGTGTCCCATCTTGTCTGAAAACACTTTAGTATGGCCTGATGGAGGGAAGAAAGCAAGGAGTGTAGGGGCATGGGGAGAGAACTGGGAAAGTTGCCTGCTAATGGAGGGGATAGGGGAGCATGGGAGGTGACAGGTAGAGAATGGTGAGCGCAGTGATGGAAATGTAGCTGGTGTCCGTCATGTCATCTGTCCTTCGTCCCCTGCCTACAGATGTAAGATTATTTAAACCCCATCACATCTAGTGTCTGCATTTAATTTGTTGAGCGGTCTATAGAACCTCTCTATAAGCAGAAATTTAATGGAATAGAAGGTGGGATTTAAGGAACACTTCAAACTACTACTTTGGACTCCTTCTCTGTTATTATCAGAATTTTATTTATTTCCAAGCATAGGAAAAGGTAGCAAATATTGTGTCCATTCTAGACGTAGAGGAAAGAAGGCACCAATTCACCCAAACATATCTTTATTAAATACCTGCTTTGGAAGGCCCTGCCCTAAACACACCATTTTCACACAAAGGTGAGCAAGACAGAGTCTACACTATGGTTGCTCCCCTTTTAATGGGCTGTGAGTGGGCAGATGAAGACACACACAGGTAACTGTGAAAGGAGAGAAGGAGCAGTGGGAGAGGATGATGCAGTCAGGGGAAGCATATGCGCCGGCACTCAAAAAGTCTACTGTGATGCAGATGCTGTTGCTGGCTTTAGCCCTGCAGAGGAAACCTGGGGCCAGGGGTAGGGGAACTTCCTAGGATTTAGGAGGCTTTCTCCCAGACCACATGATACTGAACTCACTGCAGGGGCCTGATAACATTGTGGAAATGGCAGATTAAGTTCTCTTTGTGATAAGCTTTAGATGAATGCAACAGAATGAGATGATAGAATGGAGAAAGTATATCCAGCAAAATGGACCCAGGACATAAACCCAGTTCTATCACGTGGTGAGGGGTTTAGGGAGGATTTGAGTCGCTAACAGCATGCAGACTGCCAATAACAGACCCCTGCCCAGTGTGATCTCTGGGTATCTGGAACATCAGAGAATTAGTCATCACTGGGACAAATTGGCTGTGGGTAAA
Source organism: Mandrillus leucophaeus (assembly GCF_000951045.1). Classification (NCBI taxonomy): domain Eukaryota; kingdom Metazoa; phylum Chordata; class Mammalia; order Primates; family Cercopithecidae; genus Mandrillus; species Mandrillus leucophaeus. The sequence goes on along the minus strand of NW_012109474.1, from coordinate 3,033,008 downwards.
AGTAAATATCACTTTGGAGTTCAATTCAAGTTTGACCTTGCAGCTCCCTAAGTTTTTAGATCTCCAGTTTGTGGTGGTTAATATGACTTTTTCCATTTTTTCATGAGGGTGGTGACATAGGGAGGAGCCCCAAGGCACAGGGAAAGAAAGTAGATGGAAGTGGTCTGAGCACTAGGAGCCCCTTCCTCATGATGGTCTCTTACGATGCCTGGAGGCCAGTGATGACCTATAGGGCCAGAAAACTCTGTTGTCTTGGTAGAAGTTTCTCCTTTCAGATTAGGAGCAGAAACGAGGGATGGAGGGAAGAGAGGTGGGTACTTTTTATTTAGTACAGAGTCTGGTTCTGCCATTGTATTGATTTCTGAGCATCTTAATTTGAGTGACTCTCGGGGATTCCAGAATCTAAAAAGGAGTGGTGCTAGGAAAACTCTGTTATACTCACTCTCCAGCAGGTTATCTTTTATTAATAGATGAGCTGCTTTTCCCTTATTTTTATTTAACAGCTTTATTGAATATTTGTGTAGTATATAGTGGTAACCAACACATGTAGTTAATCTCATGGAACTTAGTGAAAAAGATGCACAGTTTAATTACAAATTATGGAAATGCTAAGAAGGTCAAGAAGAAGGTGTTATGGAAGAGAATGATAAGGGTAGGTTGGTGGCCCCCAAGACCACCTCCAGGTTCAACCATTTGCTAGGAAGACTCACAAAACTCAGCATATAATTATGGTTATAATTTGTTACAGCAAAAAGTAAACAGCAAACTCAGCAAAGGGAGAGGTGGATGGGGTAATGTCTCCAGGAGACCAGGCACAAGCTTCCAAGAGTCCCTTCCACCTAGAGTCATACAGGATGCATGTAATTCCCCCTAGAAGCAAGTCATGACACTTCTTTTGAAATGCCTACCAGGGAAGGTCACCTGAGCGCAGGCAGCCAGGGTTTTTATTTGGGGTTGATTATATAGGCACCCTTAGCCTAGCGCAAACCAAAATTCCAAAATCCCAGAAGGAAAGCAGATGCTCAACATAAACGATATTGTTTGCATGAGCAATTTAGGCACAGTGAACAGTTCTTACCAGGGAATGGTGAAAATCCAAGTTCCCCTGACACCAGCCAGGGGTCAAGCAGCCTTTCTAAGGATAGCAGATGCAGGCCTGCTGTGTTAGCTCTTTTCTATACAAGAATATTGTTTTAGATTGCAGGTACTGGGTTTTTATTAGAAATTAAACATAAGTTCAAAAAAAATAAAAATAGTGTAGAAATATATAAAATAAGTCTTCTTTCCCACTCCTTGACCCATCTTTTGGTGGGTGAGAATGTACCCCATTCTGCATGTTGATAACATCTTTTTAAGATTAAAATAACTGTATTATAGACACATAGTCCTCTGTAATTTAATTTTTCAGTTACCATTGTATCTTGGTTGTCTTTCCACATGCGTACACATCTATTTCTCTTTTTTAAACAACTGCTGATAATTTGCTATTTCAAATAATGTAACAATGAATATCCTTTATGTATATCTTTGCATACTTCTGTACAATTATGTCTGTTGGGTAAAATTTTAGAAGTGGATTGATGATGGTTCAAAGAGTATGCACATCAAAAGTGTATAGCTGTTGCTAAGTTCGAGGACAAAATAGGTATGATCTACTCTTGAAATGCAACTTCCTCCTTCTCTGTCCTGCCCACCAACCACAATGCTAGCTTTCCCGCTCCCCAGCTAAAACTTCTAGAGAGCCAGTGACCTTGTTGCCACCCCTGTCCCCATCCCAGCAACACCCCTGAGATGCAGTGTAGCAGCACTGAGATTGACCAAGAAGGGCTCTGGCCAACCAGACACTAACTGGAGGAGGGCTTGAGAACTCTCTGGCCTGAGCCCCTCCTAGCCTGTTTCAGACGTCTCAAAAGACAGAAAGCAAAGATTGATGCTGTATCACCATAAACCTGCAGATGGGCTATACACAGACTGCAGCTGCAAATCAAAGAGTGATTGTAAGTAGCTCTGCACCATTCAGGCAGATGGGCATGTCTGGCAGCATCTGTCATTTTAGTATCTTTAAAGCTCATCATTTACTGAGTGAGTGGCTGTATTTTCTTTAAAATTTTTAGTTTTCATAGTAGCCGTATGAGGCATATGTTTCTAACTCCGTATTAAAGAAAAATGAAAACCTAGAAAGATACAAGTTTCTATGTCATTACATTAAAATTGTAATGCTTAATTTTTTATTGTTTTTCATTTAGCGCAGCTAAATCTCAAATCCTGTTTGTAAATTCATAATTTTACTTAAAGTACTTTTATGAGAGACTTTTTTTTTTTTTCCGTCGGGTGACATCCTTGATAAGAAATTAACAAGTCGTCATGAATAATTAAGCAGTAGGGGATAGAAGATACCCGTATACTCTACCAACCAAAGGGATGTTCGAAGAACTCCCACCAAGAGCAGTAAAATAACATGGTGTTAATGAGAATGTAATTAGTGAAGCCAGTTCCATTGCCTGAGCAGTTGTAATGTAGCTAATTGCTTTCTCAGCTATCAGAGCTATAAATAGACTTAAGAAATGCCTCTTTAAAACATGACTTCAAGTTTTTAACAGAGTCATTTGCTTTAAATACTAAAGGATGGAGATTTTCCCTTCCAGTTTTTATTTATTGTGAAAAGGAATAATTTATCAACCAGGAAAAGAAGAGCACTTTAAAAGGAGAATTTTTTCCTCTGAAGATTTCCTATTCCTGACCACCACTACATATAGGTCAGAGGGACAAGCTGTGGGTCACATGTTTATGCCAGCATGTGCTGGGCAGTGAGGGTATATTGGGCAGCGTTTCTGGGCTATGGGGCAGGCATCCCGATGCCATCTTTCCACTCTATTCCAGCATAAGGGATCTTGAGATGCATGTGGTCCAGAGGCCACCTTGACCCAAAGTCACCTACCCTGAGTTCATGAACCCTACACCTCCTTCCCAGAATTAATATTCCAACAAACTCATCCCCCTCTGAATCTCAGAGATCCTACCACTTCCAAATGCAGTCTCAGTGACAGAGACCTACAATTAAAACCTAGATTTTAAAATAAAATACAAATTCGCCGGACGGAACCTTGGTCTTGTTGGTACCCAAATTACAGCAGAGGAACAGCTCAGACAAGGCCCAGGTGTTCACTCCCCTTCTCCTTCCTGCTGCTTATGGCTTGACTTTGGCTTGTCAAGGAATGACAAGCACACATATCCATTGCTTTCCATGCTGATATGTTTTTTTAAAGTTATACACACATACCTTGTTTTGACCAAATAAGTTTGCTTTTTAAAAATCTTACGTTTACTTTTAATTTTTAAACTTATTTTCTATATAGGAGCTTGAGATAATAAACATACTACAAAATGTTCTCAAATGTACTTTGAGTGCTTCCTGTTTAAGATGTGCTGGTATTTGAAAAGCTTCTAGCAATACTTAAACCAAGCCGGACACGATGTAGGATAACTTTTTAGTTGACTAAACAATATCGTCTCCTTTATAATACAGAAGAGTCCATGTTGTCTTCCAAACAAAGTGAAGTACTGAGACTTTTCCTCCAAAGCCTATTTAAAACCCTTTTAAAATATTCATCTAAATGTCAGATTTTTCCCTCCAAAGGATACCATTAGTCACGTAAAAAGAATTGATTGAAAGGAAAATGTGTTTGTTTACAGCCATAGATTTTTTTAAAAAAGAAAAGATTCTGGGGAAGAGACCCCAATCAAACTGCTCTTGTACTGAGTCTTATTTTAGCTTTATGTGTCTGTTTCAGAGGAAATATCTTTTATATTCTTATACACACAAATGAGTAGGTGTGATTTCCAAGGTAACAGCTATGTGTCAGCTGTAATTGACTTTTTCTAAACTGCCAAATGGCCTTTAGAAAGTCTTTTCATGCTTCTTAGTCCCTTTTCGATTTGCCCCGGGCTTTTAAAATCTATATATAGAAATGAATAGCAGAGAATGCCAAAGCCAGTCCCTATGTACAGGTTTTAAACAAGTGACAGGAAAGTGTTAGTTTGTCTGGAGGTCCTTCCTTGAGCGTTTGAGTTTGAAGAGGGAAAATTGTGAGAAATGCCCGGGTGACTGCCCTAAGGTAAATTGTGGCAGCTCTCTTACTGCTCAGTCAGCTTACAAACAGACTGCTTAATAGCTCTAAACACATAATTGGAGTTCGTCAGTTGTCCTGATCTGATCACTATACACTATATATGTCAAAACATTACTAGGTACCCCGTATATGTACAGTTACTATGTGTCAATTAAAAAATAAAAATTTAAAAACTTCTCCCTTTCACTCAGAAATGTGATCCTTTGTATGGGTCCTTTGTCAAGTAAGAGCTTGGTGACTACTTTTCACTGTGACTCCGAGCTTGTGTAGAGTTGGGACACTCCTCGGGTGAGGTGTCTTTACCTAGCCCAGTCTTCTTAAGGGATGGGTGTGGATGGGGTCAGTAATGTGTATTTCTTGCTTGGGTCTTTTGCGGTTGTCTACAGCCCAGCGTTGAACATGGTATCTCTTAGTCTTTCAGTCCTGTCATCAAACTAGATCTCTTTCTATGTTCATTGAGTTTATAAAACAAATTTTGAATAGAATACGAAGCATACTACCCCTCCTTTTGAGAACTAATATTCCAACACAGTCATCTTCCTCTAAATCCCAGATTCTACCACTTCCAAATGCAGTCTCAATAGCAGGAACCTAAATGAAAACCCAGCTTTTAAAATAACATACAAACTCTTCAGACTAAACCTTGATTATATTTGTATCCAGATTATAGCATGGTGCCAGCTTAGGTACAAATCTGCCTTGGACAATTTTTACTTTCTGTTCTTAAGTTACAAATTCCCTGTTTAATGTATAAAACTAGAAGCACAGATAGCCTTTCTAATGGAAGCAGGAGAAAGGGGCTGAAATCTTAAAATCCTCCTATTGGTGATTCTGATTTCCAGGTTCCTAGTGTGATTTTCTCATACACATCAAGCATCCCAAATCTAGAATGCTCTAAAATTTGAAACTTTTTGAGCACCACATGACACTCAAAGGAAGTATGTCTACGGCCATACCACCCTGAATGTACCTGGTCTTGTCTGATCTCGGAAGCTAAGCAGGGTCGGGCCTGGTTTGTACATGGATGGGAGGAAATGCTCACTGGAGTATTTTGGATTTTGAGTATTCAGATTAGGGATGCTCAACCAGTAAGTATAATGTAAATTCTCCAAAATCTGAAACACTTCTGGTCTCAGGCATTTTGAATAAGGGATACTCAATCTGTACCTGTTACTGACCTTAGGGCTTAATATATTTTTTCACAGTAAAAGCTACTATGAATGATTTCTGTAAATTCGACCCCCTCCCCACCATCCAGTAGTATAGTTATGCAGATTGTTAACTTCCACCCATGTCTCAAACATCTTGAAAATTCACTTCAGAAAGTATATGAATTAGAATCATTTAATATGATTATTAAATGTTTTGCTTTGCCATGACAGATTGGCATAAATCACAATGACATCTTCAAAATGTGAACCTGCCTCTAGCCTTCCATTATTTCCCCATGGAACTTTCTCAGCACCAGTCTGACTGGGCCACTTTGTCCTTTCTTCCCTGTGTCTTGGCTCTCTGGCGCTGGTCCATGGAGCCCCCAGGCCTGGCTCTCTTCTCCTCCCCTCTCCTCCCCTCCTCCCCTCCTTCCCCCCATTCTGTTCCTGCCACTGTCAGTGTTTAGTTCACTTGAATACTGTTCATCTATGGCTTTCTGTCATAGACAGTGAGGACAAACAAATGGGCCTTCAACATGCGGCTGCTGGATAAGGTTTGCATCCAGAGAAAACTCTGGCTGTTGGGTGGAATGTGTTTGGGTGAAGGCGTGCCCGGAGGTACACCCTCACACTTTTGGTGACTGTAGTGATCCAGGAGAGAGCTGGGTAGTCCTGAGCTGGAGCAGCAGACTCTTCATTAATGAAAAAAAGGACTGCGTACTTGATTGAAATATAGGAAGTAGGGCGAGGACAGGATCCTAGCCTAAACCCAGGAAGTCAGTGGGTAAAGGTGGTTTGGGCTGTATTGAATTCGGAGTTCCCAGTGGAACACCTAGAGGGAAGAAGAGCGAGCTGGAATTGTGGATCATGGTAATGGGAAAAGATCCAGACTGGAGTGGCAGGATCTGGGAGGGATAGTTGGAGCCATGGCCTGGGGGAGACTGTCCCCAGGGACTGAGGTAAGTGGTGAGGATGAGGCTCTGGAAAATGGCAATGCAAAGGAGGGAAGTGCAGGAAAAAGCCCCGTGGGAGGTTCTGGCAAGGGAGTTGGGCAGGGAGAAGATTGGAAGAAGCAGAACTGCTAAGTCTCAAGAAGGGACCTTTATAAGGAGGCGAGGGCCAGTGGTGCGGAGGGCTTTGAAGAGGTCGAGTAGGATCAAAAATGAAACCACACCTCTTCTAGCCATTGGACTTGACGAGCACTGGAGTTGCTCTCAAGGCACATTTCAGCAGCACGGGGAGGAGGCCATCTGGTGGAGGCAGGTTTGAGGAGGAGCGGTGGTGTCCATCTGTGGACGCCTTGCTCGAGGTAATCAGTGGTAAAGTGAGAGGAGAGACAGGCTGAGCAGGGAGGGGTTTGAAGCAGCAGAGAAGCTTGAACATAGCTGTGTGCTTGGTGGATAGAAGCCAGGGGATGGAGTGGTTCGAGTATAAGAAAATGCAGGAGTCCAGGTCAGGGAGTGAGTTAAAGGAATCATCTGGTCAGCTCTTCCATTTTTATAGATGAGCAAGTTAAGATCTAGTAAGCCTGAGAGTTTGCCATAGGCCACACGGCTATCAAGTTGCAGGGTCATATCTAAAGTTCAGGTCTCCTGACCCAGTCCCATGCCCTTCCTGCTATATACCTCATTACTTCTGAGCTCCCTGCTAGGTTGTAAGCTCTTCTGGTCTCCCTGGTCTCTCTTGACTCCTCTAGACACCCAGGACAGGGCTTCACGTGCAATGGGCTCTTCCTTATGCTACAGCCAGGGATCTGTTTAGAAAGAACTGCCATCTCTGGTTCTAGTCATGCCACTCTCTGTGGTGTATTGTTGCTTGGACTCTGGAGCCAGGCTGTCTGGGTTCACATCCTGACTTTGCTACTTACAGCTCTGTGATCTTGGGCCCTAAGTCTCAGTTTCTCATCTGTAAAATAGAGTGCAATGGTGCTTACACCATTGGGAGGCTTGGAGGAGTTCATGTGTGTCAGGCATAGTTAACATGATCAATAAATATTAGCCCCTGTTATTTTAACCCTTTAATGACTTCCCATTGCTTTTAGGATAAAAATAAGAATTTTTAACTGAGGCTTACATGAGCTGGTCCCTCTTACTTCCTTCTCACTGTGTACATTATAGGTTGACCGGCTTTATCTTAACCCCCCCGAATACACAAAGCTCCTTCATAGGTGCCGTTACTTCCACCCCACAGTGTGCTGTCCTTCCCATCCAGTGTCCTACAGTTCAGACTTCCCTCCCTAAGAGAATCCTTTCTTCATTTCCCACATCCCAGACCCCCGATTCAGTTGCATCTTTGTTTATTTCCTTTAGGATATTCATCTTCTTGTCATTATGATTTTAATTGTGGGTTATTTTCATTAGCATTCTACTTCCATGCTAGACCATAAGCTCCATGATATAGAAGAGGCTAGGCTTGTTCTATAACACTTTTGTGTTGCCAGTCCCTAGCACAGCACTGGTTGCATATTTGAGAGTCAGTAAGTGTTGATGGGTTAATGCGTGGATGAATGAATGAATGAACAAACTAGTCAATCTAGTTTTTTAACAGTCAGTGACCTAGTATTTACTTTCTCTTCTTTGACTGCACATGGAATTGAGTACCTAATAAAAGTATCATTTTTTTATGATGTTGGCATATGGATTTTAGCCACAGATCTTAAATTGTGTTTTCATTTCTGACAGCTTACTAGTTACCTTGCCATCTAAAAAGACAATATTTATGATTTTGAAATACCATGCATGAAGAGAGGAGGAAGATTTATTTCAAAGATGCTGAGAATAGGAACAGAGTTGTCACCTGTTGGCAGCTAACACTTGGGGGCATCCTTAGTGATCTCACTGGGGGACCCTCCCGGGTACCTGCCTGACAACAGTATCATCAATATCCTTAGCAGGGATTTGTCTCTTTATCTCCTTCCATGGAGATGTTTAGACGCTGCATGTTGTAAATAGGATTATCCCTTCCATGCCCTGAGGCAGGGATTCGAGGTGTGCTTTGCTTAGGAATATGGTAGCATTGTCTCATGCTAATCATGGTGTCAGCAGCCTATTGTAGCCACAGAATAGCCAGCAGTGAGAATGGGCTTGAGCTGCTCACCAGAGATGGCCTTAAGATCATTGGTTGGTGCTTTTAGACTGAACTGAGAACCCAGGTCAGGGAACTAAGGAGCTGTAACTTTTATTTGCATGCAAGTCACTCTGGTGGAAAATGGAAATTGGATGCTTCTAATGGTTGCTGTGTCTGTGGGAAATGAGGAGTGCAAGGGAAAAGTGAAACTGACACATGTTGATTCCAGCACGGTTGTGCATCTAGGTGCACATGTACATGGTTGTTTCATTGCTTTATAACCCATTAGACTAGCTCCTGTGCTGTACAAAACAAAACACTGACTTGTGTTAATTTCTCTTGACTCTAAAACTGAAACTCCTGAAATGTATGAACTTTGTAAGAACTAAGAATGAGGTAAGAGGAACTAATTTTTTTGTTTGTTTTTAGTTTAAAATGCTTGATGTAGAAGATTAGCCTATAATTTTCACCAGCATTAGGTGCTGTTTTAAGCATTAGGCATTGTAACCTTGTATGCATGTGCAGGTGGGCACACTCATACTGATCCACTGCGATTGTGAAGTGTTCCTGCATAAGGTGAAGCTTAAGCCTTGCTGAAAACAAACCCTTGGAACCATGGAATTCATACAAGTTGCTTTATGCTTGATCTTATCCAAAAGGCTTAGAAGTGATATGAGTTACTTTAATATGTGAAAAATACCAGAGTCATCAGACTGAGGGGGGTTCACTGAGCAAAGTGTCTGCATCTCTCCGGTTTCTCCTTGGACGTGACTTAGGTAGTTGCTAATGGTCTTATGCCTGCCCTAAGTGAGGTCAGGTTGCAAGAAGCCCCATGGGAATGGGATGGTCATCATGTGTTTTATACTCCTGGTCATATCACCCTGGAACTCCAGCACAAAGGTACCTAATAAGGTTGCAGAAACTGCCTTTGAGTACGCTAAGTCACCTGAATCTGACAGGTTCTGAGAACAGTTCTAGTGTGCCACCAGCACCATCTTGCTACTCTGCCTAGACACTGTGATGTGCTAATGTGACATCATGACTCTGTACTGTCAGGTATCTCTGACGGCAGGAGGGAGATGAGCCGGGGCCCACCGTAGACTGTAATGTGAAAAAGCTCATATGCATTGCCTTGTTTTGATATGCTTCTAGGACTTTTTGAATACACCTAGAATAGTGAATTATTTTGTGAACTTTGTACCTATTCTTACGTGATTCTTTGTTTCCAAGCTCTTGGCATGATACTCTTGGTATGAAAGCCTTTGTAGTGCTCAGTAAATATTCCATTAGGCTGGAGCTTAATTTATTGAAGGTCTCGGCAGTGCAGAGCATCACCAGAGCATGAGCTGTCACTGCTGTATGGGACCTGAAGATGATGCTGCCTCTTCAGTAGGTAGCTTACCTTAGCCTGAATCTCCTACGAGTCTCAGGAGATGATGTCAGCTGGAGAAATGTTTCATGGAAGTGTTATCTTATGTATTTAATTGTTATTGCAAGTACCTCAAAAGTCAAGGCTATGTCTGAAGCCCTTTTATAT
>NW_012109474.1:3021321-3023074 GCF_000951045.1 Mandrillus leucophaeus | reverse complement strand
CCATGGAATTCATACAAGTTGCTTTATGCTTGATCTTATCCAAAAGGCTTAGAAGTGATATGAGTTACTTTAATATGTGAAAAATACCAGAGTCATCAGACTGAGGGGGGTTCACTGAGCAAAGTGTCTGCATCTCTCCGGTTTCTCCTTGGACGTGACTTAGGTAGTTGCTAATGGTCTTATGCCTGCCCTAAGTGAGGTCAGGTTGCAAGAAGCCCCATGGGAATGGGATGGTAATCATGTGTTTTATACTTCTGGTCATATCACCCTGGAACTCCAGCACAAAGGTACCTAATAAGGTTGCAGAAACTGCCTTTGAGTACGCTAAGTCACCTGAATCTGACAGGTTCTGAGAACAGTTCTAGTGTGCCACCAGCACCATCTTGCTACTCTGCCTAGACACTGTAATGTGCTAATGTGACATCATGACTCTGTACTGTCAGGTATCTCTGACGGCAGGAGGGAGATGAGCCGGGGCCCACCGTAGACTGTAATGTGAAAAAGCTCATATGCATTGCCATGTTTTGATATGCTTCTAGGACTTTTTGAATACACCTAGAATAGTGAATTATTTTGTGAACTTTGTACCTATTCTTATGTGATTCTTTGTTTCCAAGCTCTTGGCATGATACTCTTGGTATGAAAGCCTTTGTAGTGCTCAGTAAATATTCCATTAGGCTGGAGCTTAATTTGTTGAAGGTCTCGGCAGTGCAGAGCATCACCAGAGCATGAGCTGTCACTACTGTATGGGACCTGAAGATGATGCTGCCTCTTCAGTAGGTAGCTTGCCTTAGCCTGAATCTCCTACGAGTCTCAGGAGATGATGTCAGCTGGAGAAATGTTTCATGGAAGTGTTATCTTATGTATTTAATTGTTATTGCAAGTACCTCAAAAGTCAAGGCTATGTCTGAAGCCCTTTTATATATCTACTTCCTCGATATTGTGGGTTTAAATGACAAGGCTATATTTGTGTATTGAAACAAGCTCTGACCTGGGCATCCAGAGGTCGAGGTTTTAGCACAGGCTCAGCCTTTGACTAGCAGCCCTTTGAGAGCTGGTGCTGGCCATTGTGCTTGGTGGTGGAGGGAACAGAGGTTGGAGCAGGATTCCGGTAGGTTCCTTCTCACCAGTCGTCTATATCCTCAACTGCCACATGGAGGTGAAAGTTGACCTTTACAGTTGTTCCAGATCTAAAATTCTATGTTGTTTCTTCAGATCAAAAATACAATTTCTTAAGCATCTGTACTTATGTGGTTTAGAAAATCATTCATATAGCCCGGGCATGGTGGCTCATGCCTTTAATCCTAGCACTTTGGAAGGCCAAAGCGGGCGGATCACGAGGTCAAGAGATGGAGAGCATTCTGGCCAACATGGTGAAACCCTGTCTCTACTAAAAATACAAAAATTAGCTGGGCATGGTGGTGTGCACCTGTAGTCCCAGCTACTCAGGAGGCTGAGGCAAGAGAATCGCTTGAACCTGGGAGGCAGAGCTTTCAGCAAGTGGAGGCTGCGCCACTGCACTCCAGCCTGGTAACAGAGCAAGACTCTGTTTCAAAAAAAAAAGATTGCTCAAGTATATAACCCCTAGTAAAAGTAAAACTAGATAATGTCTGAGCCCTACACGCTGGGCACTCTTCTACATGCTTACATGGATTCTGTCATTCAGTTCTCTCCTCAGCCCTTGTTCTTGGGAGGAAGGGAAGTCTCAGCAAGTGTAGAGCTCAGGATTCAGCACAGACCTCGGGGTGGGGGG
>NW_012109474.1:3013509-3020866 GCF_000951045.1 Mandrillus leucophaeus | reverse complement strand
CCGCCTTTCCCCCCCACCTTTCCCCACCGTCTTTTCCCCCCACCCCTGCAGGAGTGTGGTAAAAGCCTTATAATACTTTATTCTAGCCCCAGCATTGACTTCCCCAAGGGATGATGGCAGGACTGTTTCTGTCAGATTGAACATCTTGATGGCTGGGACTCTGTCACCAGCGCCTCATTCAAGGCCTGCATCTTCACCTTGTTACAGATGAAGATACTAACCTCTTATTTAGTACTCATAACAACCCCAGGTAACAGGCATAGGCTTATCCCTATTCTGATGAGAAAACAGGTATCAGGGAAGTTAACTTGACAAGATGCAACAATGTAGAAAAATAGAGCTTAAACATAGGTGTATTAAAGTGTAGCCACCTCCTACCACACCACAAGGAAATGAAGTTCTGCCCATCTTTGTAGGCGAAGATTGAGTAAGATTGTATGGAAAAGCTACTTTTTTCCTACCATTTAAAAATTGAATTGTCATTCATACATTATAAAATTCACCCTTTTGAAGCACACAATTACTGTGTTTCAGTATGTTCACCAATTTATGCAGTCACCACCACTGTAAGTCTGGGAATATTTTTATTACTCCGTAAAGAAATCCTGTCCCCTTAGCAGGCACTCCTTTTCTTCCCTTCTTCTCCTTCCTCTTCCTCTTTCTCCCCCAAGCCCTGGCAACCGGTAACCTACTTTCTATTCCCTGGATATTTCATGTAAATGGAATCACACACTATACGATCATTTGTGTCTGGCTTCTTTCACTTGGTGTAATTTTTTCGAGGTGTGTCCATGTTATGGCATGGATCAGGAGGTCATTTCTTTATATTGTGGAATGCATTCATAATGTCGAATAATCCATTGTGTGGAGGTCCCACATTTGTTTATCCGTTGGTCAGTTGATATTTGGGTTGTTCCTACTTTGTGGCTCTTGAGAGTAATGCTGCTGTGCACGTTGGTGTGTGGGTTTTGGGGTGGACGTGTGTTTTCAGTTCTCAGGTATATATTGAAAAGCAGCTTTGAGAGGAAACATGTAAGGTTCAGGAGATCTCATTTTCATCATTCTTTCTGTGATTGTTTCTAGTTCCCACTAGTGGCTGACTTGTTTCATGACGACAAGGACCCTGTTCCTGCCACCACCTCTGGGAAGGGGTCATCTTCGAAGATCAGCGTCCGTTCTGCCAGACCCCCCATGAAAGCCTCCAACAAGGAGCACAAGAAAACCGTTGGCCACCAGGTCAGCCCTGGACCAAGAGCTCTGGGCCCAGGCGCACATTGCAGGGCTGGCCTCTCTGTAGATGAAGGATGGCGGCAGGATGAGAGGGAGGCCATCACAGCAGCCTTGACGTCAGTAGCCTCAGCCACCCAGCTCAATCTTGTGTCCTTAGAAGAAAGAAACTCCAAAACCTTCACCACAGGGAACTAACAGAGGGAGGAGGGAAGGGGCCGACCGTAGCTTCCATAAGTGTGTTAATGCCTGTGGTGGGGCTGTGCCGCAGGGCCACAGACACCCAGTGTGGGAGACAGGAGGGCCTGGAATGTATAGGTTAGAGAGGAGGCTTAAGGAAGCTGTGGATCAGGAGACCAAAAGCTACTTCTCCTGCTGTGGGGTCTCTGTGGCTGTTCTGCCCAGTATGTCTCTGGAGAGAAAAGAATGCTTGCCAAGTTCCTGGCAGCCACCACCTAACATTTATTCCTATGAATTTGCCATTCTGGACATTTAGTGTAACAAATTATTTCCAGGATGCCTGGGCATCAGGTGTCAGGGCCCCAGGCCCTCAGGTTTAGGAAGAACAGGCTTCCAGTGCACAGTGAGCAAGTCTTTCATATGGTATTTGCCCACCTTTCATCTTATTTGATCCACAGCACAGGGAGTTAGGCACATTAGGGGGCAGTCTCTTCCCCATGTAATTTGAGGAACACTTAAATAGGAAGGACTTGATTTTGGTCACAGCCAAGATAGCAGCATCAGAGCTGGAATCTTACCCCAGGTCTCTGAAATTTCTTCCATCCTTCTGGATTAATAATATAATAGTAACAATAACTACCACCACCCATATATGAGTTTTTCTTTCTCATACATCCACAACTTGTTAAAAATAACCAAGCACTGGTTTTTGTCTCTCTAGTTCCGTACCTCCCTGCATCTGCTCATGGAGACCCTGAATGCCACGACCCCTCACTACGTCCGCTGCATCAAGCCCAATGATGAGAAGCTCCCCTTTCAGTAAGTGCCTGCTGGGCATTGGCCTGTCCAGCCCAGCCTTAGAGGTTCAGGTGGAACAGGGTGGGCCAGGCCTTGCCTGGGGATCTGTGGCCTTCAGCATGATGACTAACTGGACTTACACTCCCCAGACAGCTTACATGCAGCAGACAGGCTGACAGACACTTGCTGAGTGCCACCTATCTGCTGTCCAGGAGGTCTCAAGAGAAAAAATGGAGTTCCCCAATCCCATGCAGCTTACAGTGGTGGTCAGGAATGTGCATACTTGAATCAAATAGAGAATGTTAAATGTAGCCATGAGTACATCTCATGGCAAGTGTTAAATTCAGACTTGGAAAGGTTGCTGGAGTGGTCAGGAAAGGCTTTTCTTGTGTTGAAGAATCAAGACTTCACGTCATGTGTCTTGAACATGAACACGGTGAACATGAACATGGTGCTGTTTCTCACATTACCCTCTGCTGCTGAGCTTCCAGAATTATCCACGTTTGCTCCCCTTTTCCTCACTCCTCAACCTACTCTGATCCAACTTTTGCTTCTACCTTGACCTTGAAACTTTGTTCCAGTTCTGTCCATGCTCCTGTGGCTGACCTCACCCTTATCTGTAGAACTCTCAATGATCTTTGTACATCTTGGTTTCTACTAAATTCCAGACAAGTGTTTGTGCAAGCCTGCTACAGCTTCGTTATCCACCTTGCCTTCAGCATGTCTGAGACCACACTCTTCATCTCCTGCCACCCCCGAAGAATGGTTCCTCTTTCATTGGTCTCTGTTGTAGTAAGAGGCATAACATTTCCTGATATCTCCTCCACCCACCAGGCCTGATCCCCCAGACTAGAAACCTGAGAGTCTCTCTAACCTGCTGTGCAGGGGGTGTCCCCGTGATGATGGGTATGTGCTGTCATCTGCCTTATCCAGCAGGGGAGCCGCTTGTCACATGTGGCTATTGAGTGCTTGAAACATGCCTAGTGGGAGTGAGGACCTGAATTCTGAATTTTATTTCATTTTAATTAATTTTGGATACCCAGCGGTGCTAGTGGCCACCATACTGCATGGTTTAACCCTTGATTCTTCCGTCTCCTTCACTTCCCAGTCTAACAGATGTCAAAGTCCCATGAAGTCTCCATGCAAGTTCTTCACCCTGGTCTCCCTTTTCTCTTCCTTATTCACCTTGTTCCAGATCCTCTTTTCTTGCCTGATATACTACCTTAAACCTTTAAAAAACAGCCTCTTACTCAGCTCTGCAGCTTCTTCTGCTATTACTCTGGGCCTTCACTCATGCTGTTCCCCCTGGCCAGAGGAGATGTATTTTTAAACTTTTTAAGCACCTTATACCCATCTTCCCTCCCCCGTGATTTCTGTTTCAGGCCTAGTATAATTTCTTTCTTGATATAACTTACTTTGGCAATTTTAACTCTCAGACTGAATATCTGAACTGCCTTCTACACTCCTGTCATTTAATAAAGCTTGGCTTCCTTTCAGATGGGCTCTGTGTGGAAAAGGTTAAGGAGACAGAATGTTACCAGTTTTCTTTGCAGTGTGCTGCTTGCTTGCTCTTCCCTTCCTCCAAGTCTCCGAGACATGCTTAGGAATTCCCCCGGGTGGCTCTGTTTACTGGCAGACTCCAGAAGAGAAGAGGCTGTTAGAAGCAGAGAGTGTGTGAAAGACTCAGATTCTGTGTGAAGGGCAGAGTGGTGTGCAGGGTCCAGGGGAGAGGAGATGAGGGCCCTATACCAGCTGGGCCAGACCAGCTGTGGCCTTGGGCCCTTCCCTCATCAGAGCGTGGCCCTGCTGTGGGACAGATACTCTGCTGGGTCTCCCCTCTCGAATGAGAGAAGACACTAGGGACTTTCTAGGCCTGAGGTCCCATTTTTCTAAGACCCGCCCTTGCCTTCAAAACCAAAATCTTTCTCCCAATACAAAGAGAAGGTGGGAGGAATACTGACCATGTCATGAAACCTGGATTCTAGTTTGAGCTCACTGCTGATTTGGCCAATCGCAAGCTAGTCTTTTACTGTCTGTGTCTCATTTCCTTACCTGTTAATTTTGGTGAGGGCCTGGTGTGGTGGCTCATGCCTGTAATGGCAGTGCTTTGAGAGGCCAAGGCAGGAGGATCACTTGAGGCAAGGAGTTTGAGAGTGGCCTGGGCAATATAGCGAGACCCAACCTCTACAAAAAAATTTTAAAATTAGCTGGGCCTGGTGGTCCATGCCTATAATCCCAGCTACTCCAGAGGCTGAGGCAGGAGAATTGCTTGAGCCCAGGAGTATGAGGCTGCAGTGAGCTATGATTGTATCACTGCACTCCAGTCTGGGTGACAGAGCAAGACTACCTCTCAAAAAATAAATAAATAAATAAATAAAAATACCCTGATGAAAGAATCTGAATAGGAATTACTCATGAGAGTATAAAAGTGTACATGATGACAGTTATTAGTTACATCATCCTAGAAGGAAGTTTCTGTGTCTCTCCACCCATTTCCTGGAATCAGAGTTGCTCAGCCTCAGCAGCATTGACATATTGGGTCAGAGAAGTCTTTGTTGGGGCAAGGGGTGCTGTCCTGTGCATCACAGGATGTTGGGAAGCGTCCTTGGCCTCTACTCACTAGATGCTACAAGCATCCCACCATTGTGACAGCTAAAAATGTTTTTAGACATTGCCAAACGTTCCCTTGGGAACAAAATCGCCTCCAGTTGAGAACTCCTGTCCCACATTAAATGCTTTGATAGCATGGCCTCTACAAAAGTCTTTTTCTTCTGCTTTCTTCATTCAAGAAACATCGATCATACCTCTTACTAGGCACTGGGCTAGAACAGGTGGAATGACAATAAGACATGTCCCCCATGCTTAAGGAATTGTCTGTCACGAGTAACTGGCCATGCCACAGAAGTGGCTGTCAGTGGCTCTGTGAAAGTGCTGACAGGGCAGAGGCAAGAGAGAGATGAAGTATCTAAAGCAGCAGTGACCTGGGGCAGGTGTCATAACCTGGGAACGCTTAGTGGAGGGCCTGGTCACTGGTTTTCTGAAGGCCAGACCAGGTCTCGGAGTCTCGGAGTTCTGAGTTGTGGCTGCAGGAGGCTGCTGAGCCTGAGGAAGCAGGTAGGGAGCTTGCAGCCCATGGAGAAATCGATTCCATGGTGGGCGATTGTGGAGGTAGGACCCGGTTCTAACACCGTGGGATTCTTTACATCCAGCAGGCTCCAGGGTGTGCTAATCCTATTGGGAGAGGAAAGCATGAACTTCAGTTTCAGCACTGTGACCTTCTATATCTTTGGTGATTCTTCTATGTTAATTGTCCTTGCTGTGGTCCTCCAAGATTTAATAGAAGGAGGGCTGGTTTTCCATTCCCAGTCATCTAATAGTGAATGCAGTGAGGCGGATTGAGAGATGCATTTGACGGTGGATTTTCTTTACTGTTTGGGAGAGGAAGTACAGAAGGCCAGCTGGCCTCACATATCCCCTTGCGGTATGTGAACAGGGAAAGATGATGGCAATATCTTCTTTGTATAGTGTCTGTTAGCTTTTTCTAAAAGCATTCTTTTTTTTTTTTTTTTTTGGTAACCTAGTCATTACAGCCACCACTGCTTTATGTTTGGGCAGACATGTAGAGTTCTCACTGAGTAAATGAGGAAAGTGAGGTACAGGGAGACTGTCTTGCCCAAAGTAACACCAGCTGTCAGTGGCAGAGCCGAGGCCACACAGAGTTCTTTGTCCCAGACCACAGGGGAAAGCAGTGTTGCCGTCACAGGAGGACAGAACAGGTGTGGGGAAGGGAGGGGATTTGCTGAGCTGGTCATGAAGAGGGAAGAATGTTAAGGCTGAATTCAAAAACTCTGTGCCAGGTGCCTTCTGGCCACCAGCTTTAGGCACGATGTGTGGGGACTCCAAGAGAAAACCGAGGCCCACAACCCTGCCCTCAAGAACTCATGCTGGGCTGTGAGGGGTGGGGGGGACCAGCACTCAGTGAGCCATTGCCTGGCCCTTCGACAGGACAGAACTGGGATGCTGGAGGTCAAGAAGCATGATGTGGGGATACCAGAGCAGAAACTGGGAAGGGACAGATGGGGAGGAGGAGCAGTACTTTTAAGGAACGATGGGGTTCTCAATGAGCTTCTGCTCACTTTATTAATACCGTGAGGAAACATTAGGAGGTCCTGGAAGAAGAAGGGACCCCCAGCTGATTCCATAGCTCACGTGAGACCTAAGGGTCCCAGATGCTCCTGAGCACGCTGCCATCCCCGGTGTGTGCAATGCACTGAACTTGACCCTGTGGTCATGCTGAGCAGAGGAAAGAAGCTGGTGGCTGACCTGGGGAACACGGCTGCTATGGGCAGGGGCAGAGCACCTGGGGAGGTGGTCTGCAGACCACAGGATGCCTTTTCCAAAGCACAGGGGTGTCTGCTCTGCCTTCATGATGCAGGGCCCAGCTGACAGCTTTAGCAGTGAGAGCCTGTGAGCAGGGGAGCCTGCAGTCCAAAGGCTTCTGATCATTCGCAGTCACGGGAGCCGAGCAGCTGCTTATGACTCTGGTCATTGCCGCCCCTGGTGATGAAGACCCCCTTGGATCCTGGAACTGTGCTTCCTCTTGTGGCAAAGCAACCACACGGGGCATGGGAGCAAGAGGGTGGGCAGACATTGAAGTGCTCAGCACATATTCCCTGCTGTCCTGTAAGACCCTTGCACTAAGGGGGTTGTGCTCTAGTTAAAAAGATGAAGTCTTCTGAAGGAACTGTTTTGTTCAGAGCTGTGTAAATCGATGCTCCATTGTGCCTCACGTACTCAGTGCCATGGACTTTTGGAGTTGGAGGGGTCGGGTGTGGAAAGAAGGTGGGGCCCAGGAGGGCAGAGGGGAGCAACAAAGCCACAGTGAGCACAGCCTGGAGGGGAGAGCGTGGGTGTCTCATGGGATGAGACCTAGGGCTGATGTGCAATGCAGAGTGTTGCCTGGGGTGAGGTGGCATCTTGCAGTTATCAGTTGCTTGGAAAATGCCCACTGTTTTCCAGTGCCAAGTGCCCACTGAGCCCAGGTGACCCCAGGACACCATCTATCAAGCACCATGTCCCAGAGTAAAAGGAGGAAAAGGAACATGGCTCTTGGCTCCAGCTGAGCTGCAGGACAGTCAGAAGGAAAGGGAGC
>NW_012109474.1:3012792-3013459 GCF_000951045.1 Mandrillus leucophaeus | reverse complement strand
TTTTTTTTTTTTTTCCATTTGCTTGGTAGATCTTCCTCTATCCCTTTATTTTGAGCCTATGTGTGTCTGTGCTTGTGAGATGGGTCTCCTGAATACAGCAAACTGATGGGTCTTGACTCTTTATCCAATTTGCCAGTTTGTGTCTTTTAATTGGAGCATTTAGCCCATTTACATTTGAGGTTAATATTGTTATGTGTGAACCTGATCCTGTCCTTATGATGTTAGCTGGTTATTTTGCTCGTTAGTTGATGCAGTTTCTTCCTAGCCTCGATGGTCTTTACATTTTGGCATGTTTTTGCAGTGACTGGTACCTGTTGTTCCTTTCCATGTTTAGAGCTTCCTTCAGGAGCTCTTGTAGGACAAGCCTGGTGGCGACAAAATCTCTCAGCATTTGCTTGTCTGTAAAGGATTTTATTTCTCCTTCACTTATGAAGCTTAGTTTGGCTGGATATGAAATTCTTGGTTTAAAATTCTTTTCTTTAAGAATGTTGGATATCGGCCCCCACTCTCTTCTGGATTGTAGAGTTTCTGCCAAGAGATCTGCTGTTAGTCTGATTGGCTCCCTTTGTAGGTAAGCCGACCTTTCTCTCTGGCTGCCCTTAACATTTTTTCCATCATTTCAACTTTGATGAGTCTGACAATTATGTGTCTTGGAGTTGCTCTTCTC
>NW_012109474.1:3009911-3011176 GCF_000951045.1 Mandrillus leucophaeus | reverse complement strand
CATCTATCAAGCACCATGTCCCAGAGTAAAAGGAGGAAAAGGAACATGGCTCTTGGCTCCAGCTGAGCTGCAGGACAGTCAGAAGGAAAGGGAGCATTTGTTCCTCATCCCTTCTTATGGAGTGGGGCAGTAATCTTAGAAATTAAAAATAGTGATTAATTCTAGGTTGCCTTAATTATTTCTAACTGAAGACTCCCTGCTTACCCTAGAAAACGGTGAGGTCTTGCTCTCTGGCTTCTCTTTTTCTCTTATTAGTTTGTTGTTGTTGTTGTTGTTGTTGTTGTTTTCAAGATGGAGTCTCACTCTGTCACCCAGGCTGGAGTGCAGTGGCGCCATCTCGGCTCAGTGCAACCTCTGTCTCCCGGGTTCACTCTGTTCTCCTGCCTCAGCCTCCCGAGTAGCTGGGACTACAGGCGCCCGCCACCACACCTGGCTAATTTTTTTATATTTTTAGTAGAGACGGAGTTGCACCGTGTTAGCCAAGATGGTCTCGATCTCCTGACCTCATGATCTGCCCGCCTTGGCATCCCAAAGTGCTGGGATTACAGGCATGAGCCACTGCGCCTGGCCCTTCTTATTAGTTTTCATAATCTGTGTTTAACAACCTCGGACAATTGCTCTGGCTTCGTTCAGCAATTTTTTTTAAATTATGCTTTATGTTCTAGGGTACATGTGCACAACGTGCAGGGTTGTTACATATGTATACATATATGTGCTGCACCCATTAACTCGTCATCTACATTAGGTATATCTCCTAATGCTATCCCTTCCCGCTCCCTGTACCGCACAACAGGCCCCGGTGTGTGATGTTCCCCTTCCTGTGTCCAAGTGTTCTCATTGCTCAATTCCCACCTATGAGTGAGAACATGTCGTGTTTGGTTTTCTGTTCTTGCTATAGTTTACTGAGAATGATGGTTTCTAGCTGCATCCATGTCCCTACAAATGACATGAACTCATCCTTTTTTATGGCTGCATAGTATTCCATGGTATATATGTGCCACATTTTCTTAATCCAGTCTGTCACTGGTGGACATGTGGGTTGGTTCCAAGTCTTTGCTATTGTGAATAGTGCCGCAGTAAACATATGTGTGCTTCTGTATTTACAGCAGCATGATTTATAATCCTTGGGGTATATACCCAGTAATGGGATGGCTGAGTCAAATGGTATTTCTAGTACCAGATCCTTGAGGAATTGCCACACTATCTTCCACAATGGTTGAACCAGTTTACAGTCCCACCAACAGTGTAAAAGTGTTCCTATTTCT
>NW_012109474.1:3008825-3009861 GCF_000951045.1 Mandrillus leucophaeus | reverse complement strand
CATCTATCAAGCACCATGTCCCAGAGTAAAAGGAGGAAAAGGAACATGGCTCTTGGCTCCAGCTGAGCTGCAGGACAGTCAGAAGGAAAGGGAGCGTTTGTTCCTCATCCCTTCTCATGGAGTGGGGCAGTAATCTTAGAAATTAAAAATAGTGATTAATTCTAGGTTGCCTTAATTATTTCTCACTGAAGACTCCCTGCTTACCCTAGAAAACGGTGAGGTCTTGCTCTCTGGCTTCTCTTTTTCTCTTATTAGTTTTTTGTTGTTGTTGTTGTTGTTGTTTTCGAGATGGAGTCTCACTCTGTCACGCAGGCTGGAGTGCAGTGGCGCCATCTCGGCTCAGTGCAACCTCTGCCTCCCGGGTTCACTCTGTTCTCCTGCCTCAGCCTCCCGAGTAGCTGGGACTACAGGCGCCCGCCACCACACCTGGCTAATTTTTTTTATATTTTTAGTAGAGACGGAGTTTCACCATGTTAGCCAGGATGGTCTCGATCTCCTGACCTCATGATCCGCCTGCCTCGGCATCCCAAAGTGCTGGGATTACAAGCGTGAGCCACTGTGCCCGGCCCTTCTTATTAGTTTTTATAATTTTTGTTTAACAACCTCAGACAATTGCTCTGGGTTCGTTTGGCATTTTTTTTAAATTATGTTTTATGTTCTAGGGTACATGTGCACAACGTGCAGGGTTGTTATATATGTATACATATATGTGCTGCACCCATTAACTCGTCCTTTACATTAGATGTATCTCCTAATGCTATCCCTTCCCGCTCCCTGTACCACACAACAGGCCCCAGTGTGTGATGTTCCCCTTCCTGTGTCCAAGTGTTCTCATTGCTCAATTCCCACCTATGAGTGAGAACATGTGGTGTTTGGTTTTCTGTTCTTGCTATAGTTTACTGAGAATGATGGTTTCTAGCTGCATCCATGTTCCTACAAATGACATGAACTCATCCTTTTTTATGGCTGCATAGTATTCCATGGTATATATGTGCCACATTTTCTTAATCCAGTCTGTCACTGATGGACATTTGGG
>NW_012109474.1:2962005-3008775 GCF_000951045.1 Mandrillus leucophaeus | reverse complement strand
TTCAATCACTGATACCCTTTCTTCTAGTTGATCAAGTCAGTTACTGAAGCTTGTGCATTTGTCACGTAGTTCTCGTGTCATGGTTTTCAGCTCTGTCAGATCATTTAAGGACTTCTCTACCTTGGTTGTTCTAGTTAGCCATTCGTCAAATCTTTTTTCAAGGTTTTTAGCTTCTTTGTGATGGGTTTGAACTTCCTCCTTTAGCTTGGAGAAGTTTGATCGTCTGAAGCCTTCTCTCAACTCGTCAAAGTCATTCTCCATCCAGCTTTGTTCCATTGCTGGCAAGGAGCTGTGTTCCTTTGGAGGGGGAGAGGTGCTCTGGTTTTCAGAATTTTCAGCTTTTCTGCACTGCTTTTTCCCCATCTTTGTGGTTTTACCTACCTTTGGTCTTTGTTGATGGTGATGTACAGTTGGGGTTTTGGTGTGGGTGTCCTGTCTGTTTGTTAGTTTTCCTTCTAACAGTCAGGACCCTCAGCTGCAGGTCTGTTGGAGTTTGTTGGAGGTCCATTCCAGACCCTGTTTGCCTGGGTGTCAGCAGCAGAGGCTGTAGACGAGTGAATAATGCTGAACAGCTAATGTTGTGCCTGATCATTCCTCTAGAAGCTTCATGTCAGAGGGGTACCTGCCATGTGAGGTGTGAGGTGTCAGTCTGCCCCTACTGGGGGGTGTCTCCCAGTTAGGCTACTCAGGGGTCAGGGACCCACTTGAGCAGGCAGTCTGTCCATTCTCAGATCTCGAACTCCATGCTGGGAGAACCACTGTTCTCTTCAAAGCTATCAGACAGGGTCATTTAAATCTGCAGAGGTTTCTGCTGCCTTTTGTTTGGCTTTGCCCTGTCCCCAGAGGTGGAGTCTACAGAGGCAGGCAGGCCTCCTTGAGCTGCAATGGGATCCACCCAGTTCAAGGTTCCCTGTTGCTTTGTTTACCTTCTCAAGTCTCAGCAATGGTGGGCATCCCTCCCCCAGCCTCGCTGCCGCCTTGCAATTAGATCTCAGACTGCTATGCTAGCAATGAGGGAGGCTCTGTGGGCGTGGGACCCTCTGGGCCAGGCATGGGATATAATCTCCTGGTGTTTCGTTTGCTAAGACCCTTGGTAAAGCACAGTGTTAGGGTGGGAGTGACCCAATTTTCCAGGTGTTGTGTGTCATGGTTTCCCTTGGCTAGAAAAGGGAATTCCCTTCCCCTTTGCGCTTCCTGGGTGAGGTGATGCCTCGCCCTGCTTTGGTTGTCACTTAGTGGGCTGCACCCACTGTCCTGCACCCACTGTCCAACACACCCCAGTGAGATGAACCCGGTACCTCAGTTGGAAATGCAGAAATCACCTGTCTTCTGTGTCGCTCACGCTGGGAACTGGAGGCTGGAGTTGTTCCTATTCGGCCATCTTGGAACCTCCCTCTCTTTCAGCATTTTCACCACGTTTGTTATGTACTGTCTTGTATAAACTTTCCTCTTCAAGCGGGGATGCTCAGAAAGCTCACACAGCAACTGGCTTTTTATTCTACAGCGCCATACTCAATATATGTTTGAAAACATACTGGATTTTGAGTGCTAGGCTTAGCTTTGTAGGATATGTGAGTGGTTGAAAATGGTGCACATGTCTCTGAAGATTGGAAAGTAATCTGTAATAATGTAAATGAAGTTCATCTACATGATTCTTAACTGAATAGCTGTTGTGATCATAGCTAACAACATATACAACATGTGTGCCCTATGCATTGCTAGGCACTGTTCCACCTGCTTTCAGGGATCATTACATTTAAGCTTCACACTAACCTGATAAAATAGGTACTGCTGTTTTCCCCCCATTATATAGATGAGGGTACTGAGGCCCAAGGGGACATGAAGTGACTTGCCCCAAAGTAGACACCCAGCTGGTAAGTGACCATGTCATGATTCAAACCCAGATCTGCCTAGCCTAAAACTCATCCTTTTAATGCTTAAGCCAAATAATGGTGCTAAGCGTATATGCTTGGGATAGTGAGTGAAGATGCTTGTCCATGTGGATAAAAACAATAAGAGTAGGCTCTGGAGAGGAGCAGCAATGATGAGTCTTGCAGGGTGGGGAGGATTCACGTGGGCAAAGAAGAAAGGTATCCCAGTTGATAATAAGAATGTGCACAAAAACCTCAGGCACAGAACGGAAGATGCGAGACGGCTCAGGTGCCTGCACATTGGTGTCTTTTAGTCTATGCCTCACCCCTGACTTTAGCTCAAGAGTGCCTGATGAGCTGTAACTCAGTGGCATCAGGTACTTCACGTGCTGCAGGAAAATATTCTTTTTTATTTCTTTTTTGTAAATGTGGCGACTCATCTCTTGTCTTGCTTTTTTTTTTTTTTTATTTGCCAGCTTTGACCCAAAGAGAGCAGTGCAGCAACTCAGAGCCTGCGGGGTGTTGGAGACGATTCGAATCAGTGCAGCTGGCTACCCATCCAGGTAACTAACGTGCCCGCCAGCTGCCTCCTGGGACTGCCCTAGAGCAGCCAGAGTTTGGTTCCCCAGGGAGCCCTCTTGTATACCGTCATCCAGAAACAGATCCTTCAAAACAGTTCTCAAACACTGAGGCCCAAGCGGGATGCTGATGGAAATGAGACTCTCAGATGAGCCTGAAAAAGTGGGTGAGCCTGAAAAAGTGGGAAGGTTAGCAGTCATGTCCACTTGGCTGCTTTTCTCTAAAGTCCTTTTCAGATTTCAGATTTTTGGCATTGGTGTAAGTGATAAGCTAGCTAGAGTTAAAAAGAGGATTTCCCCTTCTCTCAACTCCCACCTTGTTCCCTTTACCATTCCCCCACCCTTTGTCACAGTGGGAAAGTATACATGTTTACCATCTTAACCACTTTTCAGATTTTTTCAATAGGTTTTTTTGGGGGGAACAAGTGGTGTTTGGTTACATGAATAAGTTCTTTAGTGGTGATTTCTGAGATTTTGGTGCACCTATCACCCAAGCAATGTGCACTGTACCCAATGTGTAGTCTTTTATCCCTCACCACCGCCCCCCTTTCCCCCAAGTCCTCAAAGTCCATTACATCATTCTTATGCCTTTGCATCCTCATAGCTTAGCTCCCACTTATGAGTGAGAATGTACAATGTTTTGTTTTCCATTCCTGAGTTACTTGACTTAGAATAGTGGTCTCTAACTCCATCCAGGTTGCTGTGAATGCCATTATTTTGTTCCTTTTTATGGTTGAGTAGTATTTCATATATACATACCACATTTTCTTTATCCACTCATTAACTGGGCATGTGGGCTGGTTCCATATTTTTGCAATTGCAAATTCTGCCACTATAAACATGCATGTGCAAGTGTGTTTTTCATATAATGACTTCTTTTCCTCTGAGTAGATACCCAGTAGTGGGAGTGCAGTGGCGTGATCTGGGCTCACTGCAACCTCTGCCTCTTGGGTTCAAGTGATTCTCCTGCCTCAGCCTCCTGTGTAGCTGGGACTACAAGTGCACACCACCATGTCCAGCTAATTTTTGTATTTTTAGTAGAGATGGAGTTTCACCATGTTGGCCAGGCTAGCCTCAAACTCCTGACCTCAGGTGATCCATCTGCCTTGGCTTCCCAAAGTGCTGGGATTACAGGCGTGAGCCATCATGCCTGACGCAAATGGTAGATCTACTTTTAGTTCTTTAAAGAATATCCACACTGTTTTCCATAGCAGTTGTTCTAGTTTACATTTCCACCAGCAGTGTAAAAACATTCCCTTTTCACCACATCCATGCCAACATCTATTTTTTGATCTTTTAGTTATGGCCATTCTTGCAGGAGTAAGGTAGTATCCCATTGTGGTTTGGATTTGCATTTCCCTGGTAAATAGTGATGTCGAGCATTTGTTCACATGTTTGTTGGTCATTTGCATATCTTCTTTTGGGAATTGTTTTCTCATGTCCTTAGCCCACTTTTTGATGGGATTTTTTTTTCTTGCTACGTTAAGTTCCTCATAGATTCTGGACATTAGTCCTTTGTTGGATGTATAGATTTCGAAGATTTTCTCTCACTTTATGGGTTGTCTGTTTACTCTGGTGATTATTTCTTTTGCTGTACAGAAGTTTTTTAGTTTGAGTTCCATCTATTTATCTTCGTTTTCATTGTGTTTGCTTTTGGGTTCTTGGTCATGAAGTTGTTGCTTAAGCCAGTGTCTAGAAGGGTTTTCCCAGTGTTACCTTCTAGAGTTTTTATGGTTTTTATGGTCTTACATTTAAGTCTTTGATCCATCTTGAGTTGATTTTTCTATAGGGTAAGAGGTGAGGATCCAGTTTCATTCTTCTACATGTGGCTAGCCAATTATCTGAGAACCATTTATTGAATAGTGTCCTTTCCCCACTTTTTGTTTTTGCTCTGTCAAAGATCAGTTGACTGTCTGTATTTGGTCTTATTTCTGGGTTCTCTATTCTGTTCCATTGGTCTGTACGCCTGTTTTTATACCAATATCGTGCTGTTTTGGTGACTATGGCCTTACATACAGTTTGAAGTTGGGTAATGTATTGTCTCCGGATTTGGGGATTTTTTTGTTTGGTTGGTTGGTTAGTTGGTTGGTTTTTTTGTTTGTTTGTTTTGCTAATCTTGCTTTGGTGATGCAGGCTCTTTTTTGGTTCCGTATGAATTTTAGGATTCCTTTTTTCAGTTCTGTGAAGAAATATGGTAGTATTTTGATGGGAATTGCATTGAATTTGTAGATTGCTTTTGGCAGTGTGATCATTTTCACAATATTGATTCTACCTGTCCATGAGTGTGGGGTGTGTTTCCATTTGTTTGTGTCGTCTATAATTTCTTTCAGCAATGTTTTGTTTTTTTCCTTGTAGAGGTCTTTCACCTCCTTGGTTACCATCTTAGCCACTTCTAAGTGTACAGTTTAGTGGTATTAAGTACATTCCTTTTTTTTAATGCTACCATCACCATCATCCATCTCTAGAATTCTTTTCATCTTGCAAAACTGAAACTGTGGAATTAACAATATTTCCCTGTTCTCTCTCCCCCAGTCCCTAGCAGCCACCTTTCTACTTTCTGTAAATCTGGTGATTCCAGGAACCTCATATAAGTGGAATAATACAGTACTTGTCCTTTTGTGAGTAGCTTATTTCAGTTAGTATACCTTCGAGCTTCATCCATGTTAAAGCGTGTGTCAGAACTTTCTTCCTTATTAATGCTGAGTAATATTCCATTGTATGGATTTATCCCATTTCGCTTACCCATTCATTCCTCAATAGACTCCTGTAACTTTTAAATTAGAATGAAATCTGTGGTGGGAAAATAAAATTTCTTTGAGTTAAAAAATAACTATCATGCTCTGATTTGCCTTGCGGATAAGCTACTGAACCAGTCCAGAGCTTGTTGGAGCTATGCCAACACTGGATCCCCTCTGGACACTTCCCTGAAATAAGGGTGAAGGGTGGCTGGTGACCCCACTAGCTCTTGTGAAATCACACTTTCTACCAGCGTCATGTAGACCAAACATCCGCCATTAATTGGAGCTGAACTGAACAGTGTAGCAGCCCAGAGCCCGTCCCACTGGGACCCTCTGTCCTAACAACTTGCTCGTATCAGAAGGTGGAAGGAACCAGAAGTGGGAATGAAAGGATGTGATATGGGCCTCCCCTCCTCCCTGTCTTCTCTCTACCTGGCACTCTCCCACTATAGCGGAGGAACCATTTCATATGCAGTGGTTAATTACCCATAAACAACTTAACCACAAACAATTCCTAAATGTTTGGCCTGAGAAGGAAGCTGCTGATGGAATTAGGAATTTACATTTGACCTGGAAAGTACAAGAGCTGTCAGTAATCTGCAACACCCAGGCAGTTCTTCAAAACCCAGCAGGTCCCAGCATTGTTCAAGATGAACTGCTCTAGCTAAGTTGAAGGCTGTTATTTTCTTTTCAACCACATCTGTCCCTGCTTAGAAAAAAGGACAGAGAGTGTCCTAGGGCTGTCTATCATTTTTTGACCTTAGGGTCTGAACACAAATAGCTAACAACTCTGTTAATGAGGTGGGCCAAGCTTGTCAACTTAGATGAAGGCCTGGCACTCCTTTTCCCAGTCTGCCCTGCAGTCTCCTACATCAGCTTTTTGATCGAGGGGATGGGGCTCAGGCAACGGGTGTAGTAGTTCAGTTTTGAGTTCAAACCACTAGTCTGATGAATTAGATTGCTTTTCAGTGCCTGCTTACAAGCCCAGGGTTCAGATCAGACATATCTTCATCCAGTTTAAGAACTAGGAAAGGACCTTAAGGAGCTGCGGAGCTACTTGTTTTCAAACCATCTTCCACAGGCAGCTGGCTGCACTCCTGGCTCCTGGCTCTCGTATCTGCCAGGCTTCCAGGAGAGGACATACCTACAGAAAACATTTCCTTATCCACCGTTTCTCAGAACTGTGCACTGCAACCCATTTATGGGTTAGGATATCAATTCAATGGGTTGTATCAATGAAAAGAGTCAAACTATAGAATACTTGAAGACATTTCTTCTGAGCCAAATATGAGTGACCAATGGCCCATGACACAGCCCTCAGGAGATCCTGAGAACATGTGTCCAAGGTGGTCAGGCCACAACTTGGTTTGATACATTTTAGAGAGACATAAAACATCACTCAACACATGTAAGATATACAATGGTTTGGTTCAGGCAAGTGGGACAACCGGAAGGTGGGGGCTTCCAGGTCACAGGCATATTCAAAGATTTTCTGATTGGCAATTGGTTGGGATATTATCAATAGAAAGGACTGTCTGGGTTATGATAAAAGGTGGCGGAGACCAAGGTTTTGTCATGCAGCCGAACTCCCCGGGTATCAGGCTTCAGAGAGAATAGATCATAAACGTTTCTAATCAGATTTAGAGTCTGTTCTATCAATAATTCCAAAGCGAGGAGGGTATAATGAGGCATGCCCAGCTCCCCATTCCCAGCATGGCCTGAACTAGTGTTTCAGGTTATCTTTGGAATACCCACAGCTGCAAGAAGGGATCCATTCAGATAGTTGGGGGCTTTAGAATTTTATTTTTGTTTTACAGTTGTGACCAATATACTGTTTTTGGTTTTTTCAGGAAATAACTTGGGGTGGAAAATGGGAGAGAGCAATTTGGGGAGGAAAGGACATTGTGGCATGGTCATATTTCAGTGTTATCTATAGGGATGGGTGCATCAGGATGTAAAGCGCATGTTTACAAGTGAGACACAGACAAGGAAGTGAACTGCTCAAGATTACCAACCTGGTTGGTGGTTGAACTAGGCCTATACCTGCCGTTTCTCTGCCCCAAGCTATGTTGTTGCTGCTGCCAAGCATCTTACTGCTCGTGTGCAGGAAGTGTTACCATCCCAGCAAAGGTTTATCAGAGGAGAAAGGGGTAAAGCGAGATCCTAAGAGACTGCCCTCTGGGGCTGGCTCCAAACCTGAGACTCAGTGCAAAACTATTCCCTCTTCTTTCTAGCTTGTGGGAGTTCAGACTGCAGAGCTGTGGCCTGTCAGAGAGCTGAAAGAGCCTGGTAGTTGAATTCTTGGACTTTGGAGTCAGGCCTGGATTCAAATGTTGACTCCCACACTTCCTGGCTGGGTGACCTTGGAGAAGTAAATTAATCTCAATGAGGCTGGGTTTCCTTATCCTTAAAGAGAATGATCATACTCACTTGGTAGGTTGTTGTAAGGAATTAGATAATGTATCTAGAGTTCTCAGCCAGCACTGGACACTTGAGCATTTAATAAGATATTTATTACTCATTGGGATATGAGCAAGAAGCTACCTCCCTATGGGTGTAACTATCTGGATAGAATGTGTCTATCTCAGCACTTTATGGTAGTGTTTTTGTGAAATCCCAACATGTGTGGCCACCTCAAAAGAGCACTCTGAAATTCCCAGATCTCTCCAAGCAATTAGAAAGCTCAGTTTAAAAAACATGTAAAGTCTGTCAAAACAGACTGGAGCTGAATGTCCCATGTTAAACTGTTGAGGATCACTGTACGAGAAACTGAGGGATCACAGGTCCTCACAACCATCCTGTGCTGTACAGAGCAGAGGTCTGGAGGCGAGCAGAGAGACCCAAGGTGCTCATGGAGGACTTGTCAGGTAGGAGCTGTGAACATTAGGACCATGTCAAGCAGGGGAGAGGAAACAAGGGAAGCATGTGACAATGAGGTATTCTAAGCCAGGTGGAACCCCGGGGACCCCTCTAGTATACAAGGGGCCACAGATTTCACAAAGAACTTTTTAACAGGATGAGTTGTTCAATAATAGGACAAGAGCCTGCACAGGATGTTGCTTCAAGGGTTTCTCCTTAGAGAACGTTAGAGAGGAGCTAGAAGTCCATGGATCTGATGTGGTTAACCATAGACCATGCTCAGGCAGAGGTCTATACACATCTCTGCCACCTCTGATTCACCGGCTGAGCTAGCGTGAAGCCTTGCTGTGTGAAATCAGAGTGATGGTGTGTGTTGTCCACACTCCTACTGGTCTTGCTGTCTCCATGCAAAATGGTCTGTTTTAGAGGGGGAAGCCAGTGGGGAGAGAGAGGGTTTTGCTTCTAGGGGCTCACGTGGGCTCTATGTAGAATGAGAACAGTTTCTGGCCTTTGTGGTGTCCCTGTCTCCTGGGAATCTTTCTCTTCCATGTCTCATCCTGCACTGAGCATCTAGCCCTGTGCTGCTTCCTGGGAGGGATTGAAAGATGCAAGTCATGGGCCCTGCCCAGCAGGAGCTCCCAGCAGGGAAGTGATACGAGATTGAAACAGAACAACATATGTATAACCAGATGCAAGGCTGTAGTGCAAGTGCAGAAGGAGCTGCAGCTTCAATGAGGAGGTGAGACAAGCTGGGCCTTGAAAAGTGAAGAGACTGTCTGCCAGGGAGCAGCATGATGCCTGAGGCTAGGAGCCACAGGAAGTTACAGAAGATTTCTCTGGCCGCTCACTGCCCCATTCCTACTGCTTATTCCTCTAGTTGTAGCATGCTGGGAGACCAGGTATGATTTTGCCTCATCAGAACGTCATTTTTAGCAGCTAAAAGAATGCATTTCCCCAAAGTCTTTAGACCCGTATGGAAAATGGATTCTCCTACTGTTCATTCTACCTCACTGCAAATCAAAGCTGCCAGCAGAGTCAAAATGCCCACAACCCCTGGACTCTTAAGGGGCAGCTGATAGCTGTCTTTTACTGCTATTCTAATTGTTTCAGACTTTTTTCTAGCAGATACTTACAAGTGCATCTGTACCATTTCTTTTTGTAATTACAGGTATTGTGGAAATTGTAGGGAAGGAAGGAATGACTGTATTTCTGGTATCACAGGAACCATTCTCTAATTCTGTGAATTAAATGTGTGGACTTAGATCCAGAATGCTGCCATATCCTCCTGGCATTTGCCATCTTAGCAGGTTTTGCTAAAGGGTCAAAGAGAGGATTCCTTCCCCCAACAGCTATTTGAAATGTTAACTTTTGGAAAGAAGCACTGTGGTTTTGTGTCACTTTTGTTAGTACTGTATTGAGTTGCAGTCGAATCATCTTCACCATTTAATCTAGAGCCTAATCCTTTTCCTCTCACCACAACCAAGCCATAGCACATAGGATGGCATTTACTTTGAGGATGAGTGGGGAGAAGGTGGGAAGCTATTACACCTGTAATATTTTGACTCAGCACCATTGCTTAATCTTCTCCATCCGCCAACCATGGTAACCGTTTGGAGTGACGTCTCTGATTAAAATAATAATGCTACCTAACTGCTTAATCCAGGAGATTGGTGTGTGTCTACTGTATCTGGGGATAAAGCAAGTGAGGTTTAGTAGATACTATGTGCCCAGTAAGGTGTTAGCTACTGAAGGAAATATACAAGTATAATGTGTGCTAGCTTCAATGTGGAGTTGAGCAGTTATTTTATTGATCTGACTTGAGGAGACCCTCATGGGACCAGAGGGACCTGAGTTGGGTGCTGGATAAATGGATAAATTGGGAGTTTTCTACAAAGATTCAGCTCTTTGGCTGCTAAAAACTCAGCACAGTGAAGTGATTCAGCTTTTATTAGCTTGTCAAGTAACTATACAACTTTGAACAGCTGTTTCCAAAAGAAACTTCAATGGCCTTCTTTGATTGAGGGAATTACAATTTATGCCATCTCCAACATTCCTTGTGAGGAAGCAGCCAAAGTGAGGGAGATGGCAAAGGAAAAGAAAATGCGTCATCCCAGTCCTGCAGAAGCCTGTGATGAATTATCCACAGGGCTGCTCCCCAAGAGCCCAAGCAGAGGGCTTTTTAGGCAGAGTTCCTGCATCCAGCCTACTGATGCCCTGGAAGAGGAATTCTCACCCCCCTTCCCCAAATTAATACATGCCATTTGCCACCAAAATTCACCAAGCCAGAGAGCAGGAATGCAGCATTGCAGGACAGCAGTGGCTGCTGGGTGTTCCCTCAGCCTGCCCTCGGGCTTCCCTATCCCTATCTATTTTTATCCTCCCTGAGAATTATGGCTCTCTGTGAGTGTGATTTAAAATGAAAATGTATCACTCAATTTGAAATGCTATGCAGTGGCTAAGAAATATGTCCATTGTTATGCACATAAAGCACTGTGATAAATGCACTGCCCAGGAACAGAGGCTCATCCACCCGTCACCCAGCTCCTGGGTCTCGTGCCTGTGCGGTTATCTGTCTCCCTCTCCAGAGAGTCAGCAGCTTTGTGTCCTGGAGAAGTTGTGAAGCAAATACTGCTTACCCCGAAAAGTGTGTGTGTGGCGGGGGGACTACTTGAATGTATGATGTTTATATAAAAAAAAAAAAAAAAAAAAAACCTCTGCATGAACTTGAGTTCTCCTTCACACCATCCCACCTTTACTTCATAAAAGTGGTGCTTTCTGAAAAGACTTGCACTTCTTCCTCAACTTCCTTCCCCCCAACCCCCTAAAGAGTAAATAGCATAAGATTGGAGAACTAGAGGGAAGCTTTAGAAGTGGCTTGCTTCCTCTCCCTGTTTAATCATGGTTGAATTTAAAACCAATGCACAGTTACTTCCCTTGCTATTAAACATCCCACAGAGGAAGAATAATACAGAACTGATTTTGGAATGATATGAGTCATTATCTC
Organism: Mandrillus leucophaeus; assembly: GCF_000951045.1. Lineage (NCBI taxonomy): Eukaryota > Metazoa > Chordata > Mammalia > Primates > Cercopithecidae > Mandrillus > Mandrillus leucophaeus. The sequence goes on along the minus strand of NW_012109474.1, from coordinate 2,997,725 downwards.
AGGATCTCACAGCTTTTGGGTCTGGCTCTTTTGCCTGAGTTCTGTCTTCGTTCCTTTGGACTGGAGTCTGACCCGGGAGTTCTCACGCAGGGCTACGCGTCAGTCATGAGGACATGCTCAGCAGCCTCAGAAGCTGGGTGGCCTCAGACCTGTTAAGTCAGAGCCTGAGACTGAGCCCTGGACATCTGCATTTTGACAAGGTTTCCCAGGTGATTGAAAAATGCATCCTGCCTTAAAGTCATTACCCTGGAAGCATGTGTTGGCCCCTGGGTCAACTATAAGCTACTTTGTCACATCCAGGCAGTGTTAGGATGGATCGGGTTTTCCTATTTGTGTCTCGGCTCCAGCTCAGAGCCAGTGGGGAGGAATTGTTTCCTTCTCTCTGCAACAAAGTTCTGCAGGCTTCAGTTCTAGGGCCGCTAAAGGGGGCTGGGCCTGTGTTCCCCTAGGAGGCCCAGGACATAGTTGGGGGATAAAGGGAAAGGCAAATATGGAGTGTTTCTGATGGTGTGAGTGCTGGGTGAGCATCTGACAACCTTTGCACTAGGAACCGCTCCATGTGTTTCAGAGCTGAAATGACAAATCGTATATATTACTTTATAAAGGCCACCCACAGACCTCTTATGTTGTCATTATGTTATCTTTTCAAAATTTAGATATAATTTATCTATAAAATTCACCCTTTTAAAGTATGCAGTTTCAGTGATTTTCATTATATACAGAATTATACAACCATCACCACTGTCTAATTTCAGAGTGTGTTTATCACCCCAAAAGGAAACCCTGTGCCCATTAATAGTCCCCGCTCCCAGCCCCTGGAACCTACTTTCTATTTCTATAGATTTGCCCAGTTTGGATTTTTCATATAATTGGAATCATATAATATGTGTCCTTTCGTGTCTGGCTCTTTTCATTCAGGGATGTTTTCAAGAGGTATCCATGCGCAGCATCCATCAGTAGTTTATTCCTTTATATCGCTGAATATTATTTCATCGGATAGACGCAGCACATTTTATATTATCCATTCATCAGTGGATGGATGTTTGGTTGTTTCTACTTTTGGGGAAGAATGCTGCTATGAACACTTGTGTACCTGTTTTTGTGTAGACACGTTTTTTCTCTTGAGGGTATACCTTGGAGTGGAATTGTTGTGTCATATGGTAACACTCTCCTCTTCTGAGGACCTTCCATACTCTTTTCCACAGTGGCTGTACCATTTTGCATTCTTACCAGCAGTATACATGAGGGTTCCCATTTCTATGCATTCTTACCAACATTTGTTCTTGTCTGTCTTTTTCGTTACAGCCTTTCTGGTGGGTGTGAAGAGATACCTTGTGATTTTGATTGGTGTTTTCCTGATGACTAATGATGTTGAGCATCTTTCATGTGCTTAGCCATTTGTACATCTTCTTTAGAGAAATGTCTATTGATCTCCTTTGCCCATTTTTTTATTGAGTTACTTGTCTTGTTGTTGAGTTATAGGAGTTCTTTATATATTAAGAATATGAGAACCTTATAAGACGTATGACTTGCAAATATTTTCTTCCTTTCTGTGAACCATCTTTTCACTTCCTTAATAGTGTTCTTTGAAGCATAAAAGCTTCTAATTTTGAAGAAATCTATTTCTTTGGTTGTGCATTAGGTGTCATAGCTAAGAAACCATTGTCTAACCCAAGGTCACAAAGACTAACATCTGTGTTTTCTTCTAAGAGTTTTACTATTTTAGGACTTTGATCCATTTTGAGTTAATTTATGTATTAGATGTGAAGAACCCAATCTCATTCTTTTGTATTCATTTATCCATTTGTCCCAGGACCATTTGTTGAAAGGATCACATTGACCATTGAGGAAGGCAAGATAGGCAGTGACAACTTAACTTAATGGATAAAGAAATATACCCAAGAAAAGTTAAGTGATCAGATCAAGTCCTCCAGATAGAAAGGGGTGGAGCCACCATACCGCATGTCCGCAGGTTAAGGATGCCTGTCCCTCTGAGCCTTTGAGAAGGTGTCCCTCTCTTCTCTGATTCTGGCCTCTTATGTCCCTTTAGAAGTTTTGTCCATCCCCAGTATACTTCCAAGGGAAACTCTTGTATGCAGTATCATCTATTTCTCTGCTGATTTGTTCCTTCAAAAAGGGAAAGAAGCATGTGTTGCTTGGTGGCATAATAAAGATTATCCATGTCTCAATACCCAGAGAGAGCCTGTTGGTCCTGGTAGGTATGCCTTCACAGCATGGCCAAACAACTCTGCCCCACAAATTGCTACTGGTTTTCATGTGAGACCTTGTAGGCACCAAAGTCCCACTGAAGCTCATAGGTTCCTGTAAGGCTCTTTAACAAGAAGAGAAGCATACTTCTTGCCTTCCACCTCCATGTGACGAGGAATCCTTGAGCTAGGTTGCATGATGGTATAGTGGAGTACCTGAAAGGATGCGTTGACCCACCTCATTCTGACCGGCGGAGCCCTGAGGGATTCTTTATCATTTTCTCGGGTTACCCATCAGGACATCTTTAGAGATTCTTTTTGTGGACTGATGTCATAGAAGTTATGTGACTTAGAGCCTTATGCTCTTACTGGAGGGACTCTAGGGTTTGTTTGATCCAGCCAGTCACCTCATGAGGACACATGCCCAAGGGAGAAGAAGCACAAAGTACTATAACTCTGCAGCTCCATGCCGTCTGTCCACATTGGTCCATCAGGGCCCTTGCAAGCAGGCATGTTCTTCTGCAGAATATTTGCACGTGCAGATGGTTAAATCCAGTGTTAGGCTCTGTATGGGAGCTTCATTAGCCAAACAACATCCCAAAGCTACTGCGCTTCCTGCACCATTCTCAGCAGCTGTGCTACCACTCCCCACCTTGAGCCTGAGGAGCTCATTACAAGGAGACATCTTCCCGGATTGGTGGGTTCTGCTGAATGCCTGCCCTGGTTCATCCCATATTGGCCTTTGTTACTGTCTCTGATCTCGCCCTCTTCCTACCAGGAAGCAGTCACGGGTCCTGAGCTTCTCCCATACACCCAATTGTGACTCCTTGACCCTGCTCCCCAGCAAGCTAGAGGCACTCCAGGTGAAGAAGGCCTTGATTCGGGAGGAAGCATGCCACTGAAGTCCAGAACGCTCAGCCAGGCCCCTGACAAGCAAGTCAGAATCCAGGGAGAGCAGGGCTGAGTAAGAATTACATTCCTGGAGTCACTAGACCTGGGATGAGGGCTCTTCTCCCACCGTTGATATGGAATGAAATGGAAGAGCAGCCAAGCCCAGGATTGGGTGATGGGGTTAAAAGATGCTCCTGGCCAGCGAACCACAGAGCTACACCAAGTGGGAAAGGGTGTCTCCATGGCCACCCGATGAGGGTGGGTGTCATGCTATGGAGGTGATGGAAGTCAAGAAGTTATCCTGCACTAAAACCATGTTCTGGAGTAAACTTTTTACAAACATTTGGGGGCATTTTTGATGTCTCAGTGAATGGAGTCGGGGATAATGATTCAAAGATGCTGCATGGTGTTAGGACTGTCCCACACCCAAGGGTGCTGCCCCAAAGCCAGTAGCACCCTCTGTGAGAAACACTGGTAGCGAGAAAAGGTTTAACATGTTGAATGGTCAGGAGAATACCTGTTTTTAAAACTGTAATTGGCAACCAAGTATAAAGACACCATGACAATAGGGGCTGTAAAGGTTAAACAGGGATCAGAGACAGACTTGAAGGAGGTGCAAGTCTTGCAGAGAAACTGCCATTGCACGAACATACCCACAGCGTGAGGTGGAATGCTCTCTGTCCCGCAGTGGACTCGGGAATAGCTAAAATGCTGTGAGAGGGGGAGATTCTGTCACGGCAGCCTCGAGAAACCCCGGACAGCCCGTGGTCTTCATGAGTGGGCTGTTACAGCTTTAGGTGATTGCAATGAACGCCCACCCAAAGGTCCCCACCAAATCAGAGAGCCCCTTTAAAAAGTTCTATTTTTGGAAAAAGAATCACAATTTCTCTTGAGCTTTACGTTGAAGATTTTCCTCTTAAAGGTGAGGGAGCCTTTCTTGTGAGAGTTTTATCTCTGAGGGTTTTCTCACAGAAATCCACAGAAAGGAGAATTCACATTTGATGCTGGGTCTTTCAGGGAGCGACGCATTTACAGCCCTTATGCCCAGACCCCATAGTGGGCACTGACCTCTCTCGGTCCTTCCTGAGGGTGTCCCCACCCTCACGGCCACCAAGCAATGGTGCTGCTTCTCAGTGGACGGTTTCCCTTCACACAGGAGCTGGCATCTCCTCTCCCCTCAGCCTGTCTGCACACCTTGTCTGTGGTACAGCTGTGTGTGAAGGACACCTTTGTAAGAAAAGGGGAAGGGAGTGGCTTAGGCAGGAAACAAGAGAATTATGGTCTTTGGAAGCTTTGGAGCTGTCCCTACGCCCCATCTCTTGAACTCCCTGGCTACGAAAGCCCTGTGGGTGCTTTTATGACGTAGGTGATGTTCTCTCCACTGTCCAGGTAGGGGAGGGGAGGCATCCGGGCTGGGACTGGCCCCAGTCACACTGCCGGCTGGTGTCAGAGCCAGGCTTCTGTCTTTCTGTTCTCCAGGTTCGTCCTGTACTGGCCTTGATGTCTTTGCAGCCACAGCTTCTCACTCTAGTAATTTCCTTGAGTTATGGATCTGTCAGCAGTAAGAGGTTTTCAAATTAGAAGCATTTAAGGTTTTTAGCCCAGCTAAATGATGCTTTAATTATTTCCCCAGTGAAACTGCAAACTCTTAAGGAGAACTAAAACAAGTGTGTACGCAAATAACCATGGTGCATAATGTGGGCAGTGCCCTCAGAAAGACACACAAAAGGAAAGGGCAGGGCAGCTTTAAAAGGGGAGCCCGCACCTGAGCGTTTGGGTCAGCAAAGCCGAAAGAGTCAAAGAAGGATGGCGAGCACAGGGACCAAGGGGACTCCGACTCTGTGAGGCCCTTTTTCATATGGTTTCTTCCACCTGATTCTTACCCAAATCCATCTTGCCCCAAAAGAAGTGTCTACATTTAAAACTTGGGGGCCGACACAGGAAGAGCCTGGAAGAAATTCAGTGGTGCTGGCGTGTATTAAAAGAAAACGCACATCTCATGGACAGCTTGTCGGCTCTGGCAATCTCTTTCTCAGGCTTCCAGCATTAAGTTGTTCAAGTATGGGTCAGGGCTTAGGAGTGTTCTGGATACTTACTGTACGTGATAAAATAATTAAAACAGCATATAGCTAGGCAAATAACCTTAAATGTTTCCATTTTTAAAGCCGCCTGTTAGAGATAATCAGCGACTCAGTGGGTTTGGTTCACAGTCTTTCCACTACTAAAGGGGCAGGAAATAGTTTCTGCTCGGTGAGTAAAGGGCAAAGGGCAGAGCAACCCTTTCCCAGGCCATAAAACAGAGACCTCGGTGCTCTAAGTGCCCTGCGCCCTTCCTGCTGAAGGGAATCCACATGGACCTGATGTGGATTCCTGATAGCCTGATGAGCAGGGCCTTGTAAAGACTCATGAGCTCTGAGCAGAATACGGGCTCTTGTTCCCGTGTGCCACTACATGCGTGACAGACGGGACCAATTAAAGAGGGAACGGGCATAGGGACAAAGTAGGTTAGTGGTTGCCAGGACCTGTGAAGAGTGGAGAATAGGGCAGAATAGGGTGTGATAGTTGCACAACTTTGCAAATATACTAACAATTACTGTACACTCTAAAGGGGTATATTTTACAGTATGTGAGTTATAGCTCAAACTTAATTTTTTAATGGTAAGAAGCCATTTTACATAGAGAAAAAGGAAAAGGGAGAGATGTCATTTTGTTGTTTGCTCTTATACTCACCCCTTCTCTGAGACCCGTGGCTGTGTTAGATATCTTCCACCAGACCAAGAAAAGTGTTTGCAAAGGAGCGATGAGGAGGGGGAAAGGCAAGGAGCTCAACCTCCATTTTCCTTCTCATCCCAGGCTGCTGGGAGAAACAGGGCCTCCTAGGAACCCAAGGGCCACAATGCTGGAAGATCTGGAACTCTAAGAGGACCTGCTCCAGAGTACGGTGTGCCCCTACTGCCCACCATGCTGCAGCTGAATCCAAAGCTGTATGTGATACTCCACAGTACTTGTTTTTCTTTTTTCCTTTTTTTTTTTTTTTTGAGACAGTCTCTGTCACCCAGGCTGGAGTGCAGCGGCATGATCTCGGCTCACTGCAGCCTCCACCTCCTAGGTTCAAGTGATTCTCCTGCCTCAGCCTCCTGAGTAGCTGGGACTACAGGCATCCACCCCCATGCCCAGCTAATTTTTGTACTTTTAGTAGAGACAGGGTTTCACCATATTGGCCAGGCTAGTCTCGAACTCCTGACCTCAAATGATCCACCCACCTCAGCCTCCCAAAGTGCTGGGATTACAGGTGTGAGCCACCATGCCTGGCCAAACTTTTACCTTGTTTCTTTGGACATTTTTAAAGGGCCCTCTTAAAAGGCAGATGCGCTTCAGGAGAAGGGATACAAGCCACTTACTCTCTTTTAATATCTCAAAATGAGTGAGTTTACCTGAGTTTGAGACGGGAGAGTTCCCTGGCCCCCCCGTCACAGGGTGTGCTATGGGGTTGTGGCTCTCTCTTTGCTGCTGTAAACTCAAACCCCTTATGGAATGGGGAGCAGGCATAAGGGCAGGTGCAGGAACCAGGACAAGCCCTTTTGGGCTCTAGCCCCACAGCAGCATCTAAGGGTGGGAGCCTGCGACTCCTGAAGCCCCAGTGTCACAGTGCTCTTTTAGCTCTGCCGTCAGTGGATGGCTTAAGTGTTAACCAGCTCAGTGCCCGCTTGGTACCCGGGCCCTTGTCCAGGGTCCTGGAAGAATCGGGTCACACATGGACTTGAATGATGGTTCCTGGGGGGTGGTTCTTGAGTGGTGGAGGTGGCTCTTAGCAGGATGGATGGGGAGCTGGAAGCGGGGTATAGAGTGGGAAGATGATCTTCCCCTGGAGTTTGACCATGCAGTGGCCGAACTCCTCTCCCAAGCCCCCCAGGTGAACTCCTCTCAGTGTTCAGATGCTCTTTCTCTTCTCTCTCTCTCTCGTGCTGTTTTGCCATTCATCTGCTTGTCTCTTTGTCTCCTTGTCTGCCTTTGGAGCCTGGGGTTTGGAGTTTATATAGGTATAGGATAGGGGGTGTGGTGAGCCAAAAGGCAACTTTTTGGTCACAAAAACAGGAATGCACATCCTCTTTTAGGGCCACAGGTATCCAGGCTTGAGGGTGGGACCTTTGCCAGGGAACTGTCCTCTTCTATGCAGTATTTCTCTGTCTCCTGTCCATGTCAGGTAGTTGGACCGTCACGTAAATTACTTCCATGTGAGGGGTATGGACAGCACATGCCTCGGAAGATGAGAGTGGGTGCTGCCCGTACACCTCCGCTGAGGATGCAGAGAAAATGGGGATAGGCTGGACTGACCTTCAGAGGGACGTAGAGTGAAAATTCAGTCTCCTTAGAGTGGAGATTGTGCTGAGTCACTACATGACTATATGTGGAAGTTGTTGAATACCTCCCAAAAATTGAGAGAATAATCAGTTTCAGGAGAATGAGTATATGTATGAATTGAGACCACCTTAATGAGAAAGGGACAGACCCTACCTGGGAATAGCAGATTTGCTTATCGAAAAGACTGCATTTATTTAAGTGGAGATCATTTCACAGACCAAGGGGAAAACTTAGCCTTTCTTAAAGATTCGTCTCCCACACAGACCAAAACAGCACTCACCTACATAGGTAGGGGTGTTGTAAATGCTCTTGATTATGTGAATTGCTGGACATTTTCTTTACAGTGGGCCTGAATTACTCTAATAATCAGAAGAAAAAAATCACAAGCAAAATCTATTTTGGGGAGAAAAATAGTTCCTTCTATACTGATGAAAACATAAACCGTGTTATCTCTCCAGGGGTTAGGTTACGGCCACTTGTTATTTGTTAATGTACATATTTCTGCATTTAAACAGCTTTTTACAATAAGCAGTATTCTATAAGAAAACCAACATTTGAAAATAAAGCTGTGCTCCAGGTAAGACTCCTGCTTCTGAGGAGTGGAGCACTGCATGCTTGGGCAGTATGTTAGACTGTTCTCATGCTGCTAATAAAGACACTATTGAGACTGGGTAATTTATGAAAGGAGCTTTAATGGACTCACAGTTCCACATGGCTAGGGAGGACTCACAATCATGGCAGAAGACAAAGGAAGAGCAAAGGAACATCTTACATGGCGGCAGGTGAGAAAATGAGAACCAAGCGAAATGGGAAACCGCTTGTAAAACCATCAGATCTCATGAGACTTATTCACTACTATGAGAACAGTGAACAGTATGGGGGAACCACCCCCAGGATTCAGTTATCTCCCACTGGGTACCTCCCTCAACACGTGAGAATTACAGGAGGTACAATTCATGATGAGATTTGGGTGGGGACACAGCCAAGCCATATCAGGCAGAAACCTCCTGTTTAGTCCTCTGAGAAGTACCTTCAAAGCTCACCTTTTTTCCAGCCCTCCACACTGAAATTCTTGGAGGGCCCTGGGGAGGACAAAACTCCCCTGGGCCTGTTCTTTGCTGCTCTGAAGAATGACTTTGCGCCACAGTGTTGACCCCATGGGGCACTGTTTGAGGTCACTCATGGCTTTTGTGTGGCCAAGAGGCAGGACATGTCATCTGATGCCCCTTTGCTTTCCCTCCAGGTGGGCCTACCATGACTTTTTCAACCGGTATCGGGTGCTGGTCAAGAAGAGAGAGCTCGCCAACACAGACAAAAAGGCTATCTGCAGGTCTGTCCTGGAGAACCTCATCAAGGTGAGCCACACAGCCCAGCTCCAGGAGAGGCCTGACCAGGGCCCCTAAAGATTGAAGGGGTGGCGTTATTATCTACATTTTTTTTGTCTTCATCTTTCTTATTGAATCTATTTCTAGGATACTAATCCATTTTCCTACATCAGTGACTAAGAGAAAAAAAAAAAAAAAAGACAACCCGGTCACCCACCTAGAGCACTTCCCAACCTTTTTCTTTTTTTTCAATACTCTAAGTTCTAGGGTACATGTGCACAACATGCAGGGTTGTTACATATGTATACATGTACCATGTTGGTGTGCTGCACCCATTAACTGGTCATTTACATTAGGTCTATCTCCTAATGCTATCCCTCCCGCTTCCCCCGACCCCATGACACAGCTCAGCAGGCATAGAAAATGGAATTCTGTGGCAGTGCTCCTCTCGAGGACACCAGCTACGGGGAGTCTGTCCCTTGCAGACCCCTGACCCGGCGACGGGTGAATAAACTACACTGACACACAGATATTCTCTTCTGCCAGTCCATCTAAGCGTCTGAGCCACTTACAGGCTCCCTGCTGAGTCCTGTAAACAGTTGCAACTCGGCCCTCATCAGCTAGTCAGACTCACATTTATGCAGTAAGATTAATTAAAAGCTTGAGTCAACACCATTAGAGAGTAATTGACATTGTGGACTTCCCGAATAAAAAAGCCATTATGCACCCATGGCACATCAAAGGTTAGTCTTAAGACTATATGAGTAAACAAGCTAGCTAGGTAAACTACTCTGCCTTTCTTTATTACTATTTTAATTTGTTTAAAGATAAAGGGATCAGGCTGCCTTCAGCCAGATCTGTTACCGAAGTTATGTAAACTTCTCATCCTTCCAAGAAGATATGTGTCTATTTCTATAACTATCTCTAATATTTTGCCCACCAGCCTGACTGAACCCCAACAATTCTTTATACAGCTCGCTTGAGTTTATGATGAGGCTGCTCCTGACTGCAGGTTGCTGGCCCAAATCTCTGGCTTCTCCAGTTCTCAGGGGCTACATAGCATGGCCCATCTGGTATACCTGCGTAAGGGCTCTGATGCGGAGCCCAGGTCTAGCCCTGAAGCCAGCAGAGGAGAAGGTAGCTGCTACATCTAGCTGATTGCACCACCAGCCTCAGGCCCTCCCCCAGATACTTGTTTTAAGTAAGGCAACAGATTTTATGTTTTAATTGAAACAATTTGAACTCACACCTGACAGCGGAGACTGGAGAACTATAGAAGCAGAGCTGTTGGGGCCTTTTGTGAGGGGCAAATCCTTAAACATTTCCATGGTGCCAGACATTTCAGGGATTACAGCAGAGTATGATCATTAATGGCTCAATAAAGGTTAAATTATATCAAAAATCACTTGAACAGGGTAATAAAAATTACCTCAGAAGTTTTATTTTTTCAAGTTTTCTGTTAGGAAAATCTGTTCATCTGGAGTAGCTCATTGCCAGATGATTCAGATCTAAGGTCACGTTTCATTTTGTAAATGTGTTGCAGCCATCTTCTGAGCATCATCTTAGCTGTTCAAGTCTAGCTATAGACAGTGCAGAATATTATAGTAAATGTAGGCGTTGCTTTAAAGTTTCCTTTTTAAAAAGACAGCCTAAACCGCCCTTGCCATGCCATCTTTTTTTTTTTTTTTTTTTTTTTTAACAGGGGAGGGGGTAACAGGCTGTAGTTAGTTGGACTCTGGTCATTTGAAGTTTTTGCTGTGGTCTACCTTTCAGTGTCCACATTTTAACATCTTTCTTTTTATGGACAAGAAAAATCTCTGTTAAAGGTCAGCTAATTTCAGGGCCTGCGAGCAGCCCACTCTGCCACATTTTGTCTTTTTTTTGTCTTCTTTTTGTCTTTTTTTTTGTCTTCTCATTTGTCTGGGGTCATAGTTTCCCTCCTCTGTTCCTTCCCTGGATTTCTCCAGGATTACCACCAAGACCTCTGATTCCCAGCCAGGGAACTCTACAGGGGACCCAGATCAGACTGGCTGAGTCGGCCCTCACACTGGGCTCCCCTCCAGTTAACAGGACCATATGCCACTGCCTGGGGTTGCTGCTGTGATGTGCTCAGAACACTGGGCCTTTCCTGGCACAGTTGCCTCTTCTCTCCTCTGATGGGGAGCCTACCCGCTTCTCAGTGCCCGGCTTCAGTGCAGCTTCTCCCTCCTCCTTCCCCTGGTGTAGCATGTGGCACTTCATGTCACTCTTAGAGCCCATAGCATTCTGACCATGTTCCAGATGTGTGTGTCCTTTTTCATAGAGGACAGTGTCTTTACGTTGACGCCACCTCCTTAGTTATGAGCACTGAGCCTAATACACAGGGGGAACCCACCTAATATTTATGGAATGAATGAAAGAACAAGTGACTTGCCTAAAGAAAAATTATATGAATACATGCTGCTTCCTCTGCCTGCAATGCTTTTTCCCCCTCTTTCGCCTGCCTGACAAAGTGGTATTTGCCTTCCAAACTGAGCTCTGAAATACCTCCTAGCCTCCCAGATGTTAGCTACTCCATCTTCTATGGGCCAGCAGCACTCACCTCCTCCCTCCCTGTATTGCATTCATCCCCTTATGTTGTAATTGAGGACTTGTCATTTCCCCAGACTGTGAACACATAAATGACAAGGGTCCTGTTGTGGCTGTGTTCCTAGCACAATTCCTGGTTGTCACAGGAATATGTGAGTTTGTGCAACTGACTGCATGGGAACCAACCAAGAGCTGCTCATGACTAGAAACCTGCCGGTAATGGCTCATCATATGAGGAATATACAGAAGTCAGCCTCATCTTACAGATGAGGAAACTGAGGCACAGAAAGCTGATATAAATTGCCCAAGGTTGCATAGGTGTACGGATTCTAACTCCCACTGTCTAAACTACATTGCCCTCTGATCCAGTCTGATTGAGTAATGTCACTGAGCGTAGTTATCCTTCCTGGAGACTGAATAGAGACTCTAGTGCTAAAGACTTCCCTGGGACCTTCTGTTTCCTCCTTTTTATTTTTCTCCTTTTCTTGGGCCACATCCGGACACCCATACTTCTCATGCTGAGTGACCTGGGACTCGTATCAAGAAAACTAAGACGTGACAGAGCCTCATGTTAACTCAGAAGGGCACATGCCAGTTCCCCACCCTGTCCCAAGCAAGTGCTAAGTATGTTTTAGAACAGAACGATGAGGAAAGAAGTGGGGACAAAGGTGGCCTGCCGGACAGCCACCAGGCGCTTCAAGACCACCTTCCTGGAGAGGCAGCCTGGGGCTGGGGGCTGCTTCATTAGGCTGTCAGTGAGGTTTTAATAAATTGTTGTGGTTGTTTAGGGGAGAAAAGTGGATTCTGGTGGCCTCCCCCCTGCAAGGATTTTAGGAATAGCCCCTATCATCCTTAACCTGAATTTGTTTGTTCTTTAACTCCACGGATACATACCGAATTATTTGTACTCTAATCTAGAGGGGTTAGCTTGAGGGCTATAAAAAGAGTGCATTATATGGACCCTGCCCTCCAGAATTCATAATAGTCTAATCTGACGACGGCCGTAACTCTAGGGGACCACATCATGGAGAGTGGCTGTTGTGCAAGCCTGAACCTTCATCACAGGGGTGAAGGAGTGTATTAACAAACATCTACAGGGAGCCCACAGAGCACAAGGAACTACATGAGCGCTGTGTAGAGGAGACACTGTCACGAAAGGGGATGCTGCAGTTGGAGACTTGGGGCCTGGGAGACCCCGATCTGGGGTCATCCTTTGATATTTGCTGAAGTCACCTTGAGCAAGTCACTTCACTACTCTAGGCTTCAGTTTTATCATCTGTGAAGTAAAAGGAGTGGCATGGAATGGATTGCTAAGGTTGCTTTCAGCCCTGCAGTCTGATTCTTGGAGAAAGATTCTCAAAAGATGATTGATTGATTTATCAGTGAACAGTCAGTTCTAAGGGTTAAAGGAAGCAGATCTGGGTGGGAGATGTTCTAGAGACACACAGGGTGAGGACAGTGTGGAGATGAGGCTGATGGGTGTCTCGGTAGAGCAGGTGAGACCCTCAGAGAAATCCTTGTTCAGAAAAAGTGGGTTTGCAGAGCATATCATCCCTCCCTGTTTTTTTTTCCAGAATAGGGAACGAAGCGCAGGTACTCTGGCTGCTTGGATGTGGTAGGCAGCCCCCAGCCTCTGACTCTGCTTCAGCTGGAGGACCCAGGCTTCTCCCGCTACTCGAGGGTTTAGCTACCCTGCTTTGGCTTCCTGACCCCTCCTGGCTGAGGCATGGAGCCTTCCCCAGCAGGGCAGAGATCAAAGCAGGGCCGTGGCTGCCTCAAAGCTCCCAAGCCCAATCCAGCCCCTGTTCCTCTCAGCATGAGCTGAAGGCCCAGTGGGTGCATGGCTCTGAGCAGACACTGGGAGGAGAGCCAGGCCCAGAGCCCACTCTTGCCAGCTTCACCAGCAGCCTGGCCCAGGCCGGGGACTCAGTCAGTGACACTGAAGCTGGAAGTTGTGCCACCACCTCAGCCTTAGCTCAGGCAGGACAGCCTTCCCTGTGTGTGGAACCTGACTCCTAGTGACCCAATGGGGCTTAGCCTATGAAGAATGATGACTCAGCACTTTACAGGGCCATTTGCCAACATGAAAAGCAATCTTGTGTGTGTGTTTTCCTTGGACTTGGCTCGTTCCTTCCTTTCTCATTATGGTCTTCATGCCAGTGAGCAAAACGAGATGGCAGTTGGTTTACAAAGAGCTCTGTCATCGTGGGTTACTCTCCCAGTGCTCTGTCCCAGGCTTGTCCACAGGAACCCTGCTGGGTTGTCCTTCCTCATCCACAGGGGTGAGCCCAGGGAAGACCAACTAATTTTAACCTAATGGATGTAATTAAGACAGTAATTACAGGTCCAAAACAATCTCATAGTTTTATTTGGGGGTTATTTGCATCCTGTAATTACGCATACAACTCTGTGGCCATTTGAGGATAATCTTTTTAAAATGTTGATCAGATCAGGTCATTCCCTTGCTCAAAGCTCAAACTTGTGGCTCTCACCCCAATTTTATGCTGTAACCTACAAAGCCTTTGGTGATTGGCTTCTCCCACCACTCACCTTCAGTTCCCCCAGCTAGCCATCCTGGCTCTCCTGATCCTTAGATATACCCAGCAGTTGCACCACTGGACATAAGCATCCACTCTGCCCTTCTCCTGGAACTTTCCTCCTTCCTTCTGTTCTGCGGCTGCCTCCTCCAGCTCATTTAGGTCTTTGCTGAGATGTCACCTCCACAGAGCTGCCTTCCTTGAGCATCCCCATCCCATCCCCCAGCCCCTAGTTTGTTTTCTTCATAATCCTTACCATTCTCTGAAAGCAGAAACATCTTTATTTGCTTGTCTGTCTGCTCTCACCACGATGTCAGCTCCTTAAGGGCAGGTGTCTTGTTCACTGCCATGTTCTAGAGTCTGGCCCATAGTAGGGTCTTGGAGTCTGTTAAGCAAATGCTGAGACTTTGTGTCCGTCTACAGAGAGGGGTGCATGAAGTCTGGTCAGAGGATTCTGCATTGGAAGAACAAGGGTGGTATGGGCCATGTTATTTCTCTGCTCACTGGTGACCAACCAGATCCCCTCCCTACCTTGTAAAGGACCCCGACAAGTTCCAGTTTGGCCGCACCAAGATCTTCTTCCGAGCAGGCCAGGTGGCCTACCTGGAGAAGCTGCGGGCTGACAAGTTCCGGACAGCCACCATCATGATCCAGAAAACTGTCCGGGGGTGGCTGCAGAAGGTGAAATATCGCAGGCTGAAGGGGGCTACCTTAACCCTGCAGAGGTACTGCCGAGGACACCTGGCCCGCAGGTGAGCCAGGCTGGGGCAGATCAGGGCAGCAGATCATGGTGGGGAGGATGGGGGTCTGCCTTTCTCAGCTACTTGGTTTCTCTTCCTCTGTGCTGAGAGTGGTTCCTGTTGGGGCCATGTCTGCCTCTTGGCTTTTCCCCGGCAGCTGGGCCTACCCGTGTAATCAATGCCCTTCTCACCTCAGAGGGTGGGTCCAGTTTCCATGTCTCCTGGTTTTCCCGGGCTCCCTCCATCCTACCAGCACTAGAACCAACTGGTTTTGCCACAAACCAACCATTTCTCTTTTGCCTAAACCCCAAAGTAAAAAACTACTTTTAGGAAAAGAGACCAATACAGCCTGGCACAGTTAACCTGTGCTTGGCCTCATTACTTATCCCACAGATTTCAGAATGCCTCAGAGTTGGGCGATTAGGGCTGCAAAGGTCCTGGAGGGCCCCTTTTGTGAGTTACTGTACAAGCCAGGATGGAGAGAGAGTGGCTTGTCTAAGCACGAGTGGTTACCTAGGGTGGAGCCAGGATGCCAATCAGCCTCCCCTGCCCACCCCTAGCTCGACCCGAGCAGAAGAAACTACTGCAGGGTTCCTTCCTCACTGACACTGAGCTGATGAGGCACTGCAGCAGCAGGAGAGTGTCAGCCAGGACAGGCTGAAGACAGCCTGCCCTCTGACCCTACCCTTGGTTGCTAGGTTTTGGACCCAGGCCTGGTTCAAGTCCAGTGCCCTCTCCAGAAAGGAATTTCTTAGGGAAGTGACAATGATTGCCACAAAGTCTTGTGTTTGGAGGCCAGAGAGCTAGACTAGGGAATCAGATGCATTTCAGCAAACAGGTGACACATGGGCTGAGTGGGTCACTTTTTCCTTTGAGGCTTTGCTGAATGATTTCCAAGGTTCTTTGTAGCATTTCACACTGAGTCTCTAATTGAGCACTTGCTATAGGCCTGGCAGCAAACAAGACACTTCAGAAGGGGAGAAAGTATTAGACTGGCTTTTTTTTGGGAGGTGAGATGGGAACGCAGAAAGGCAAGAGAGCAGAGGAAATGACCACATTCAGTGCATCCTGAGCAGAAAGGGTTGAGGACATAAAGGAAACAGAGATTGGTGTGGGCCTGAGAAGGTTTTAGTCACTCAGCAAACACTTACCCAGTGCCTGCTCTGCCAGAGACAGTGGGTCCAGGATGATGGAGACACAGCCTCTGGGATCTCCAAGCCTGGGGAGGTGCAGAGGACAGGGAGCAATGTGAATACACGATGTAGAATGCTGCTGGTGAGTAGATGAGGACTGCCTAGGCACAGTGAGGTAGAAAAGTGCTCAGATAAGGATCATAGAGGAGGTCAGACTCTGACTGAGTTTGAAGCTTGTGGGAAGCCTTTTGGGATCGTAAGGAAAGATCTAACACTGCTTTTCTAACCTCAGCATCAAATGCCTAAGGCATTGCTACATTTGTTAGGGGTGAAGAGAGTTGGCTTCCCCTGGGTGTGTCCAGGTAGGGGTTTGCATTTCCAGATGTCTCAGGGTCCTCTGCATCAGGGTGGTCAATACTTTCTCCCTGACACTGCCCGTTTCCTCTTGCTCCCCAGGCTGGCTGAGCATCTGCGGAGGACCAGAGCAGCCGTGGTGCTCCAGAAACATTACCGCATGCAGAGGGCCCGCCAGGCCTACCAGAGGGTCCGCAGGGCTGCCGTTGTTATCCAGGCCTTCACCCGGGCCATGTTTGTGCGGAGAACCTACCGCCAGGTGAGTAGCTACCCTAAGGGCCTCACGGCTGCAGATTCAGAACTAAAGCAGCAACAGGTGAGTTACTGCCAACATGAACCTCTGTCAAGCGCTCCCAACTTTTTTCTAAATGCTTTCACATCTCTGCTCTCACCAGTCCTTTCTGAAGTCCCACAAGGTAGGAAGGGTGTGCATACTGTTGTCTTAGTCCATTGAGTGTTGCTATAACAATATCTGAGACTGGTTGATTTGTGAAGAAAAGAGGTTTATTTGGCTCACAATTCTGGTGGCCGGAAAGTTCACAATTGAACATCTGCTTCTGGTGAGGGCCTCAGGCTGCTTCCACTCATGGTGGGAGGCAGAAGCCAGTGTGTGCAGAGATCGCATGGTGAGAAAGGAAGCACAAGAATGGCTCTTTTAACAAGCAGCTGTAATGAGAACTAACAGTGAGAAATCACCCTTGAAGAAGGGCATTTATTCGTTCATGAGGGATCTGCCCCTATGACTCAAACATCTCCTGTTAGACTCCACCTCTAACATAGGGAATCAGATTTCAACATGAGGTTTGAAGGGGCCCAGCATCCAAGCACAGCAGTTTTCATACCCCTTCTGATACCTGAGTTGCTCAGAGAAGCCAGGTCACCTGCCCAGGCCAGCCAACAGCAGGGCCAGGTGACCCACCTAGGGCTCATTCACACTTGAGAGCAGGCGGTGGTATTGGGCATCATCAGGTCTAACCCCTCCGTTTAACAGAGCAGGAGCTTGAAGCCTAACACGGTGAGGTCAGGAGGGAGACCCTGACCCTTCCCTGCCAGGCTCTTGCACTTTGGGTTGTTCCAGTGAAGCCAAAACCCTTGGGTTCGGAAGCCCCACATCGGGACACATCTGTTCAACCAGGTAGAACCAACACATCTGAAGCACAGAGCTGACTTGAATTGGAAGGAAATGTCTAAAATGGTTTTCTTTTTCATTAAATGAACAGCTGTCTCTTCTATGATCACAGAAGGTGTGATTTTCTAAATAATAAAAGTGAAACACTAAATTGATAATAAAAATGTGGTCAGAGTGCAGCACACCCTGGTGTAATAATATGTGGAGAATCCCAGGCCAGCGGGAGAAGGTTCTGTGAGTGTTCTTGAGTGATGGGTGGCGTCGGCGTGCTGCTCCCGTGGAAGGGGCAGGTGATATTTGGGAGGCACTCAGCAGGGCCAGCACGTGCAAAGAGTGAGCACTGATGTGGCTCCCAGCTCTGTCACTCATGGCTGTGGCACTGTTTGTCACTCAGCCTGTTTGCTTGTTTACTCATTTATTCCACACATTTATTTTGCCAGGTATTAGGGCGAGCACACTGATGATGCTTTCATTTCCTGAGTGGTTTTTCAACTTGGTAGGAAAAAAAAAAAACAAAACCCAGTGAGTTACACACCAAGTTTGTAATTATAAGTCATTAGCCTGCTGTGGACACTCACTGAAGCATCTCACTTCCAACTCAGTGCCACCAGGAGGGGACCTCCACCTGTTAAATGGGGAGAGAGCAAGTGGATGATCATTAGACCCCTACACCTTTGAGGTTTTCAGACTGATTTCCTAACCCGTAAAACAAAGCTGAAACGAGTTTGACAGCTGATTCCCTGTGGATACGTGGGCTGCAGAACCTTGCCAAAATGTGTTATAAAGCAACCACCAAAGCCTTAGATCTTAGGGGGCACGTTCTCTGTGCAACTCCTAGAACCAGGGCTGCCCTGGGCTCTCCCCTCCACAGGCAGCAATGTATGCTTCCTTCACTCCTGTCCTGCAGTGCAAACCCACAAGGTGTGTGTCCTTGTCTCCCACCAGGTCCTCATGGAGCACAAGGCCACCACCATCCAGAAGCACGTGCGGGGCTGGATGGCACGCAGGCACTTCCAGCGGCTGCGGGATGCAGCCATTGTCATCCAATGTGCCTTCCGGATGCTCAAGGCCAGGCGGGAGCTGAAGGCCCTCAGGATCGAGGCCCGCTCAGCAGAGCATCTGAAACGTCTCAACGTGGGCATGGAGAACAAGGTGGTCCAGCTGCAGCGGAAGATCGACGAGCAGGTCAGTGTCCGCAGCTCGCTACGCGGGTGTCAGGGGCTGGGGTACTGGAACATGCTTGAGAGAGCCCGTGGCTTCCTTGGGGAATGGCACATGCCGAAGACCCAAGGGACCACAGATGTCCTCAGACCACAGCAGATACTAACTGTGGCAGGCAGATCAGTGGCCCCTAAAGATACCCTCAGCCCTAGGGTCTGTGAGTGTGTTACCTTATGTGACAAAAGGGACTTTGCAGATGCAATTAAGAACTGTAGGATGGGAAGACTATCCCAGATGAGCCAGATGGGCTTGATATAATCACAAGGGTCCTTGTAAGAGGGAGGCTGGAGGGTCAGGTTCAGAGGAGAAGTGATGACAGAATCAGAGGTGGGAGAGGTGCAGGCAACCCTGAGAAACCAGAGAAGACAAAGACGTGGACTGTCCTCTATAGCATCCAGA
The DNA here is from genome assembly GCF_000951045.1 of Mandrillus leucophaeus. Lineage (NCBI taxonomy): Eukaryota > Metazoa > Chordata > Mammalia > Primates > Cercopithecidae > Mandrillus > Mandrillus leucophaeus. The sequence goes on along the minus strand of NW_012109474.1, from coordinate 2,978,859 downwards.
AAGAATGCAGCCCTGCCGACCCCTTCAGACTCCTGACCTCCAGAGCTGTAGATAACGATTTATGCTATCTTGAGTCATAACTTGGTGGTAAGTTGTTGTAGCAGCAATAGGAAACTGACACACTAGCCCAAGGTGCTGGTGTTTTGCCCTTGCAGGGGTGGCATAGGATAATGCAGCAGCAGCTGATGTGCATGGAGGGCTTGCTGTGCGGGGCATGAGGCTGGCGCTTTGTCTGGAGTAGCTTGTCTAATACAGCGGCCCTCCTACGGCAAGTATTACCATCCCCCTTTTTGTACAATTGAGGACACTGGAAGGGCACGGCATCCTAAAGTCACACAGGTGGCAGTGGCAGGGCCGAGGTTTGAACCCCAGCTGTCTGGCTCCAGAGCCCATGCTCTGCATCACTTTGCCCTTCTGCCTCTCTATCTACCTGTCTGTCTGTCTGCCTCTTTTGGAAAGAGCATTTGATTGGGAAATCAGAATTCAGTTCTTCGCTTAAAAGTTGAGTAACTGATGTGACTATTCCAAGCCTCTTTTCTTATCCATAAAATGGGGCTGACAGGGCTGAAAGAAGAATAAATGGCCTAATGCATATGCAGGGCCTGGTATGCAGTAGGAGAAACTTGAAAAATGGTTAGCACTCTTATTTTTAAGCTTTGTCCTCTTTCTACCCTGGCCACCTTCCCATGTCAGCCAGTCACAGGAGTAACAAGCCATTGATTAAATCCCTGTGGGGGGTTGGGTACTGCACAAGGTAGTACAAAAGATTAGAGACAAGCACAAAACACTTAGCTCTGTCTGATGGAATAGATGAGGCTCACACTTTTTGGTAGCCTACATGGCTAGTCCTCCTTCCCTTCAGAAGACCTTTATTGGATGCCTGGCTGTTTCAGGTGCTTTGCTGGTCTTGCTGGACAGAGGATGGCTGTGACATACGTCGCATGCTGTATCATAAGGGAGGAAATCTTATGCCAACAGGGTGAACAGCACTGATCCTCCAAAGATTTTCCAAGCACCTGCCATGTGCCAAACTCTGCAATATGTGTTTTGTGTTCACTCTTATTTGATCTTCATACAATTTTGTGAGATTGTTTTGTATATGAGGAAATGGTAGGCCAGGAACATCAAGTCCCTTGTCAAAGTCACAGAAATAGAAAGTGCTGGGACCAGGATCCTACCTCGGCTCTGATCCCACAGTCATAATGAGGGCAGTGCTGGCTTTTTAACCCCAAACATTACTGAAGGGTTTCAGTCCTTTCCCATGCATGCCCACTGCTGCGTTTGGCTCCCAGAGTTGAATGGAGGCCCACTGTTACTTTGTGCATGCAGGGTGTAGAAGTGACCACAGAACCAGGCTTCTGAGGTGCCCTGGAGGGTGCCTCCTAGGGAAGGAAAGGACATGAAGAGTGTGTGTGGCGTGGAGAAACAGAGAATTTTAGAGTTGGAGCCACCAGGTATGGTCTTGGAATTCATTGGGTTTTAATGTATCTATTCTATACTGGGCATTTTTTAAAGCTTCTCATGACCCAGTAGGGCAGGAAAAAGCATTTTACACCTAAGCCATCTGCCCTGAACAGGAGCCCGTAAGCGGTGCAGAGATAGCAATAGAATGCCTCTGTTTCCCAGTTCTTGCAAAAGACAAGTCTTTCTGAGGAGAGACTGTCACTGGGTGTTTCTCTGTGCGAGTTCTACAGGGTGCCTTGTTTGGCTTGGCTCCTTACTGGGGAAGCAAGGCAGAGAGCCCAGGCACAGGGTGGGGACCTTGATGCCTGCCCCTGGTTGGCCTGCTGTGATATGCCAGGTCAGGGAGGAGGGCCCATCCACTCAGAGGGATAGGAATGCAAAGAAAAAGGTCTGCTGTCTGGCACTGGCCCTTTGAAAAACACAAGCACAAAACATGCCAAGGTGGTGGTGGCTATTGTGGCTGTTGACAAGAAGAAAAGACTTGCTTAGTCAAATGTTGTAAGTTAACCTTCCAGCCAGAGTGCAGTCTCAGGGATGAGTAGGCATTGACCGCTGCATCCTGCTGGGAGCCCTGTGTACATGCTGGCTCCCCCAGCCCTTGCTTTCCAGCCATAGGGCTCTGCATCGGCATTGCTGATTTCTAAAGTTAACTTGAGAGGATAAAAATAAATCTAGCATTTTACAATCCACGTGCTTGAAAAATCAAAGAAAAGCAGATTTAAATGGTCTATTTAAAAAAAAAAAAAAAAAAAGCTTTTTGCTTAAGCTTCCTGCTTGACAGACATCTGTGAGTGGTGGCAGGTGTTAGCTACCCTGGGCAGGATGCCCTGTGTGTAGAGGGTGATCAGAAAAGGCGGGAGGGGTGGATAAGCTCTTACTTTCTTGTGCCCTTGCCTGCACTACCTGACTAGGCACCCTGTGCTCTTCTCACATATTAACTCATTTAATCCCCATCAGAACCCTAGGAGATACATATTAATATCCCCATTTTAAGGATGAATAAACTGAGGCACACAGAGGTTAAGTAGCCTGACTGAGGTCACACAGCTAGTAAGTAGCATGACTGGGATTGAAACTTGGCAAGCTGGTTTCAGGTATATTCTGCCACCTCTGACCAAACTATAAGATCTCTAGCTATTGGGAGACTCTTGGAACATGTCAGGAGAACTCCTCAGTCCAAGGGAGACTCTTAGCCTTAGTTTGGGTTCATGCCCGTACAGATAGCATTGTCCTTGGGACTGGCTGGCATTTAAAGTGGGGAGTGTGACCCAGTGTCAAATAACATGCTTGACACTCTGTTACAAGAGGAGGCATCGACATAATCTCCATTAGAGCTCTGTATAGGGTCTTGTGTCTTTGCAGTCTCTTAGCAGATGGGGCCAGCTGTTTGCAAGTGAATTTTTTTTTTTTTTTCCTGTAGTTCTTGGAGACAATTTAGGCAGTGGTCCTCTGGGCACACAGGGTTTTTAAGCCAGAAGGGGAGGATCTGCAAACACCAAGGACACCACAGGTGAAGGTGTCCCAAGGTATTTGTCAGAACAGCACAAGGAGTAGACAGAGTCCCCGCTGGACAAAGGCCTGGATTCTGTCTCAGTTATATTCACCACCAGAGCTGATAGCTTGGAAATGATTTGGCCTGTAGTTCTTCCAAGGGGATTCGCCTGAGATCTCTAAGGTAACATCTAGCTCAAAAATTCACTGATACCATGATCTGGCAAGAGTAAGGTTCCTATCCCCAGACTGTACTCTAGAATACCCTGGGAAGCTTTTTTCTAAAAAAGTATCCTCACTGCCAAGAAGTCAGTAAGGGAGGAAATGAAGATAAAACCAGGGTAAGGTTAGCACCCAAAATTCATATCCTAAGGCCTTGTACACCCAACTGGAAGGAAAAGATGCAAATTTGGCACCAAGTTTCCAGGCAAACAGTAACAGGAAGGAAACTGAGTGGCTTGAGAGTTCTTAACAGAAAAGAACCATGCAGTTCAAGAGGATTTGGAGCTGTCCGTGGTGCTGACATGTTGTTCCTGTGGGCTTTCACAATCTGTGACGTGACAAACCACATCCTTCGCCATATCCTGCAGTGATATATACAGTGCTGGTTCTTGAGACCATTTCTTACAGTGTCCCTGGGATAGGCTGTGGTACGACATCATTCAGCAAAACGATGTAGTCCATGAACTCAGCTCTCTGCCAGCCTGACTTTAGTCAAGCACACATTTAGAGTTGGCCAGTTTAACTTACAATTTATTTATAATGAGAGTAAAGTTCCTTAGACACTTATGAATATAAGGTTATCCTTAAATATATTTTATGTGAAAAATATGATGTAAATATATGGAGTCAGTAGCTTTTTAAATCAATTTGATTCCATATACTTAGTAGTCACTTTGTAAATATGTTAAATTTGTTATATGTAATCATGCATATATATATATATATATAATATACAGTCATGCATCTGTTAATGGCAGGTGTATCTTATGAGAAATACATCATTAGGAGAGTTTGTAGTTGTGTGAACATCATAGATTTCACTTACACAAACCTAGATGGTGTAGCCTACTACACACCTAGGCTATGTGGTATGGCCTATTGCTCCTAGGCTACAAACCTGTACAGCATGTTACAGTACTGAATACCATAGGCAGGTGTAACACAATGGTAAGTATTTGTGTATCTAAACATATCTAAACATAGAGAAGAGATAATAAAAATATGGTGTAAAAGATGGCACACTTATATAGGGCACTTACCATAAATGGGACTTGCAGGACTGGAAGCTGTGTGGGATGAGTGAATGTGAAGGCCCAGGGCATTGCTTTCCACTCCTGTAGACTTTATGAACTGTCTACTCCTGTAGAGTTTATAAACCGTACACTTAGGCTACACTAAGCTTACTAGAAAATTGTTTTTCTTCAATAACTAACCTTGGAGTACTGTAATATTTTTACTTTATAAATAATACTTTTAACTTTTGGCTCTTTTGTAATAACACTTAGCTTAAAACACAAACATGTACAACTGTACAAAAATATTTTATTTTTTGACATCCTTATTCTGTAAGCTTTTTTCTATTTTTAAAATTTATTTCTGGGGTATCCCATTCTTCATGATGTGCTTATTTCACATTGCATATCTATCAAAACATCATATGTACCCCATAAATATACACACCTATGTACCTAGAAAAATTAAAAATAAAGTTAAATTTTTTTCTTTACTTTTTTTGCTAATAACTAAGACACAGATACATTCATTAGCCTAGACCCACACAAGGTCAGGATCGTCAGTATCACTGCCTTCTACCTCCATATCTTGTTCCACTGGAAAGTCTTCAGGGCAGTAACATGGCAGGGAGGACTTCTGGGGTCTCCAAGGGAGTGGGCATCCCATGCTCTGCCCTCTTCCAGGCTTGGCTGCATGGCCGTGACACCTACAGGTGCAAGGACAAGCCTCCTGGGACCTGCCCTTCTGAAGTCAAATGTCCAGAACAGAAAACGCACTGCCTCCACAAGTCCCCAGTGACCATATCTGGATGCCCACGACAAGACATAGGAGCTCCCCACCCACACCCCAGAGAGCCAGAGACTCAGGCATCTCTCCAGGGTTCTCCATAGAGAACCTGAACAAGGAAGATAGGTGATGTTTACTGAGCCCCTAGCAAAGTACTTTATCTCCCTAATCTTGATAACCACCTTCTGAGCAGGAGTTACTGTTATATTCCTGCTTTATACATGAGGACACTGGGGCACAGAAAGGTTGGATGACTAGGTCGGATGTACACAGCTGATCAACGATAGAACTGGGGTCTGAGCACAGGTCTGTCTAGCTCCAGCCACTCAACTCCCTGACATCCCTGAGCCAGGTCTCAGGTGATGTCAAGATCAATGCAGCTGGGCCTTCTGGATACATCATACTTTGCATTAGGGTTCTGAGGTACCATCTTTGTCAATAGCAGGACACGACGTGCCTCCTGTTACCATTTGTGCCTCTCTTCATACCCCAACATACTCTACCTGGAGACCCCCACCTAGTTACCCTCCCACTCCTAGTGATCTGACCCAGGCTATACCATCTAGAGAGAGCAGCTGGGCCAAACCTCATGTCTAGCCCAGAGCAGAGATGAAGTCAGAGGGTGGCTACCCCAGCATGTGTTCCCTCCCTCTGCCCCACTCCCCTGTGCAGAGACCCTCAGCCTCCAGTGGAGACCCAGACTGGAGTGGATAATACAGACATGAATTGGGGTTTTCAAATAGAATCTGCTTGATTGGATTTCTTCTTTGTGATGCCTTAGAACAGGGCTGACCGGCAGACCAGGCTTGAAGGTGTGTCAGGTTGTAACTGGGAGGTTTCCACAGAGTGTTGGGGAGCGGGTAGCATGTGTCATTCTGTTGTGTTGGTGCAAGAAATGGACTGCTGGCTTGTGCATTGCCGTACTGGTCACAACCACAAGGCCCTACAGCGTGTGTGGCATTTTACAGGGTCCAAGGGCTTTTCTTTTGCTGCTCCTCACTGTTTTCTGTGAAGTTTAATTTCTTATGTGAATTAATCATTGATTCCTGGATGCTCCAGCTTATCAGCGATTTGGCCGCTAGCTCTTTTCTGCCTGATGCTCCTGCAGACCAGAGCAATGAATAATCAATGACCATTGTTGCCTGCTTGATGATTTGGAGAGCCCTGTTTCTTCCTCTCCACTTTCCCCACTGACCACTCTTAGCTGATGCTCTCAACTCTTGCGGTGCTGATTTCTGCCCATAATTTATAGTAGCACTTGATACCAGCACTAGCTTCTTAGGGCTCTGGGCCCATGGGGGATGCTTCACAACTGTGTGTTGCCTGAGTGGGCTGGGATTGGGTACCCCATCTGTAGAAGCATGGTCTGGGCAGGGTGGGTCAGGGCATCAGTTCCCTGAGTCTTAGAGTCTTATGGGGCAAGCCATGGCTGACAGGTGGTGAAAGAGATCCCAAGGCCCCATGGAGGGCCTCCTTGGAAGAGGGGATGCTGAAGGGGGCCTTTGTCTCAGAGCCAGCGATTAGGTTGCAGCTCTTTGTGCTGGCAAGTCCACAGGCAGGAGGGCTCAGTATGAAAGAGCAGGGAAACCTAAAAAGTGAAGGCTGCAAACCCAGGGAGCCAGCTTCTTTGTTTCTGCAACTTAAAAATAAGGTGTAGGATCCACCCAGCCCCGACATAGAGCCACCCACTACCAGGCAGCTTCCAGCTCTGCACATGCTCAGGAAAGCTTCTCAAACTCTTTGAATGCCAGTGTTGCTGTTCTTTGTTTTCTCCTGTTTCTGTAAGTTCACAATAGTGTTTTGTTAGGGAGATGCCAGGCAAGCTCTTGAGCATGCAATGATTGTGAGACTTAATTCCACCTTGGAAGTTCCTTTTTTGATTGCCTTCATGCTTTTTTCCTGGTAAAATAACCTCTTCTCCCCCCAACCCCTTCCTCTCCCTTCTCCTTGTTTGCTGATGTTCTCCACAGAACAAAGAGTTCAAGACACTGTCGGAGCAGTTGTCCGTGACCACCTCCACATACACCATGGAGGTAGAGAGGCTGAAGAAGGAGCTGGCGCACTACCAGCAGAGCCCGGGTGAGGACCCCAGCCTGAGTCTGCAGGAGGAGGTGGAGAGCCTGCGCACGGAGCTGCAGAGGGCCCACTCGGAGCGCAAGATCTTGGAGGATGCACACAGTAGGGAGAAGGACGAGCTGAGGAAGGTATGCTCAGGCCAGAGGGGCCAGTGCTGGCAAGCAGTGGGTGGGCACACAGAGCCACCCCTCAGAGACCACTGCTGCTTCAAGTGGTAAAATTGCCATGATCTTGGGCTCGTGTCCACAGACTGACCATTCATCTGTGTCGAGACAGAAAGTGGCATGCTTTGGGGAAACCCACACAAGCATGACTGTGCTTCTGCTGTTAGCTGGACACTGTGGCATCCCCTGGGAGGGACACATGGTGTCTGCCTGTGAGCATTGTTCTTATGCTCTAGAGTTAGGCCCAGGGCTGGCTCGGTGGCCTGCATCCTCGTTGGCAAGAAAGCTGTGACAGAGGCTGGGGCTGATCTTGGTGTTGCCTGCTGGGGAGGGCAGCCTCTGGGCACCCCTGCCCGTGACGTAGCATTGTGCTTTGGCAGAGATGCCTCCCCTTTGAACATTGAAAGTCTCAGCCTGTCACACCCACCCTGGTGGGCTTATTTCTTACGCCATGAAATAGAACTTCCTGAGCTTTGCCCCAACCCTGAACATCAGGGCACAGAAATTCCCTGCTCCACTGCCAAGATAACTGTTCCAGCCAGGGAAGTCCCAAGGGCCCCTGGAGAGCCCTCCACAGACTTGGGTCATTGCTGTTCTGCCTCCCACCACCATCCCCCGCCCCATCTCTACAAGCCACAGGGAAAATAACAGATTGCCCACTTGTTCAGTGTCTGTCCATCAATGCGGAGTCGCAGTGGGTGGGAATCTAGGAGGGAGAGACCCAGTGTTCAGGGTGTTAGAGTAACAACTTCAAAATTGGAGCAGGCTGGATGCTGCTGCAGGAAGGGCCCTGGGGTAGACCTTGGAGTCTCCAGACTTCCATCCCCTCTCTGCCATTCCCAAGCATGTGCAGAAAGCCTCCCTGGCCTTAGTTCCTTCACCTGTGTGTATATTTATAAAAGTTGGTTCAGATCATCTCCAAGGCCTCTTCTGAACTTGCACCTGGCCACCGCTATGAGATTGTGTTTGGCTTCTGGAAGGAGCAGAGGCCCTTGGCCCTATGTGGGAGTCCTTCTCTCTTCTATTTCCCATTGCTTTTTCCTGGCCTGAGCCCTCACATGCAGCTGAGGAATACACAGACACCCATGGGGGTTAGAGCCTACAGTGCCAGCCCTTGCTGGGCTTGCGTAGATCTTCTTCCCATCTCTGGCCTCAGCACCATCAGCTCCTGCCTTCACCCAGACCCCAGGAGCCAGAGGTGGGATCCAGGTGTGGGGATTAAGGGAAGAAGAAAGTAAGATGCGAGCTTCCCATAAAAGGCCACCCTCCTGATGTGTTGCTTTGAGGTACCACAAGACCCTCTGCCCAGATAAGTCACCTGCCAGCCTGCCCACCACAAGGCACGAAGTGGATTCATTCTTTAGGAGAAAGCATGTGGTACTTGGAAACTCCTGTTAAATGTGGCTACAAGCCTTGTAACCTACAAATCATGGAATTCCACACTTGTGGTTTGTCTACCCTTGGGAGCAGATGAATGGGATGGTAACCTTTCTACATGAATAAAAACCAGAAGGTGAGGTCCAAAGTCAGAAAGGATCAAGCATAGAACTGGAGACTCCTGAGAATAGTGACCCTGGGAGAAAAAACTTTCCCTGCATGTGTGTCCCAGTCAGATCAGACACCTGCAAAGTCTGTTTACCCAGCAGATCCACAAAATCAGGTCTCACCTATCTCTGCCTCAACAGATAGCACTTGACTAGCCCAGCCCCACTTCCCTGCTTCCTGCTAAATGCTACAACCTGGGGACTTCAGCACACTAAAAACCCAAGTCTCCATCAAAGGGAGTGCATAAGAGTTTATAATATGAAAATCTTCATTGGAAGAGCAAAACAGAGAGGCAGACTCCCTCCTCCTCTCCTTGAGAAATGTTGCTACTCTTCCCTAGCAATAATATGCTGGCCTAGGTCTTAAAGAAAATTAGAGCTTGCAATTGATAACAAAAAATTAAGGACGCTGCAAGGACGGGAACGCTAGGAGCAGACTAGTGCAAAAGCCCCTTCCCTACCCCAAATGTAAGCAAATTCCAACTCAGTAACACTCAGAAACCAACAGGAGATGACTCATGAAGTGGCATGTCCTGGAAAAGAAAAAGCGGAAGCAAACATTCCTTAGAATCTTCAGAATCTTTTTGTTGTGGTGGTTGGAGGGAGGTAGATGAGCTGGCTGGCTTTTTTTTTGTTTTGTCTTCTGTGCCTCCTCAGGGTATAGTATTTATCAAAGGCACTGTGTCCATCTCAATAAATGCTGAGTAATCAGACAGTCGGTTTCCGCCGGGGCTTGAGCAGGGGGCTGCTATGCATTGAGCGAGATTGATGAGACCAGCCAAGCACAGTGAGGGGCCTGACCGCCAGTAGATGTTTAATTAATGAGTTTGATATTTCCATCAGCAAAGGCAGCGAGTGTCGTATTGGAACTGCATGCTGGAAAACTCTGGGCTTGCCATCTCTGACGGTATTAATTGGCGGGCCATGTGGCTGCCCTGCCTTGGCCTGTGGGAGGCCAAGTCTCCCTGAGGACAGGAATTCATCTCTGTGTCCACAGAGTCCAGAGCAGCTCTGTCGCATAAATTAGATGACATTCTTTTCTACTAAACGTATCCGTTGTTTTGGCACCTTCCACAGGGTAGTCCACACCCAGGCCCTTAGCCTCCTTCCCTTTTAGCCTGTGCATTGTGTACATTTTGTTCTTTTTGAAAACTTCAGTGATCCCTATGCCGGCTGCCTTTGTACAGCTGTGCTGTTTTGCATGGCTGCTCTGTTTGGTGAAAGAGAGGTGGCCCCCAGGGCTGCCCTAGGCACAGAGGTGATAGCTCATTCAGAATCTGCTCTGATGGCTACTCAGTGGGACCAGAGCAAGGCTTAGCTTGGTGCAGGGCTATGGTGGGTCAGGAGGAACCACCCACAGCCAGGTGCCTGGCTCTCAGGGGGGGTTCCTGGTCCTTGTGAGAGATGACTAGCAGGCCCCCAGGCACTGAGCATTCAGACAAGTGGGGCTGGGTTGTGCATTGTATCAAGACATCAGTCATAGAACCACTAGCCGCTAGTTGGTTGCCTTGGGTAGTTCATGTTATAAAGGTTTTGATTTCTCCAAATAGAGGTAGAGAGATCTGGCTTGGGGAATGGGGCCTTTCACAGCAGAGTATGTTGAGCCTTCTCCCCAAAGGCATGGAGTAGAACTACTTTGACCAGCCAAGAGGGGGTTGTGCTCTCAGCAGCACCAGGGCTCATGATTCATGTGGAAGCTGAGGGTTATTAGGAGGGGGACCCTGGCCCATCTCTGGAAGGACGTTATCTTGCTGCAGAAAGCAAGAAGCTCATGGTCCTTCATTCAGCAGGTGTTTGAATGCCTGTGTGTGTTAGACCCTGTTCTACACACTGCGGCAAAGGTGAATGGTGTTTGAAGAAGCCCTTCTCATTCTTAAGAAGTTTAAATGTGTGGGGATGGGGGAAGAAAGTACAGACAGGAATCAAACGTGAATTACCCACCATGGGCTACAAACAACAATGAAGCAGAGTAAAGGGGATGGAGGGTGACCTGTGGGGGCCTGAGGGGTGTGGTTTCACCATTGATGGCCAGAGAAGGTCTTTCTGAGAAGACAACTGAGTAAGAGAAGGTAAGCCAAGGCGATTTGGGGATAACAGGCCACAGGTGTGGCACACGTGCACTGGCCTTGGGGCACGAGTAGGCTGGGTGGGTGTGAGGACCAATGAGGTGCTCACTGGGCTCAGGTGGAGTAAGTGAGGCTGCGAACAGCAGGAGCACAGTGCGGTCAGGTCAGGAAGGATCTTCTGACTTTAAGGGCAGCCTTGACTTGTGAAACCTCCAGAGAGATGAGCAACTCTGTCCTCGGCACTTCAGCTTCTGTGAGCTTAGGGGTGGGAGAGGAATTAAAACCCATCTGCATGACCATTTGGAAGATACTTTAGCCATCATTTCAAAGTTGTCTTACTATCCAAAGGATGTTGATTTTCAACTTTTGCTTTAATAACTCAGCTGCTTCAAAAAACAAATTCATACTGGGCTTACTTAGAAGAACATCCTCAGAAAATGGTCAAATGAACCCTTAAAGATTTTGGAGAATTAAAGGTGTTGCCCCTACCTGGGGCCGTGCCTGTAAATTTATTATGTGGTAACTGCACAGCCTCAAGGACAGATGGCAGAGGAACCTTTTCTGATCGGCGTTGTCCAACCAGTTTCCCATGTCTGCTACTAGAAACCTTGCACTGGCTCTTCTTACAGTACTAATATCCCACTTGAAAAAAAAAAAAAGACAAAACAAAGCCCATAGCTACATTTGGATCCCCAAAGACAAACTAGTAAAGACAGTTCTTTAGCATGTTGCTGGGGCATTTGTTTACGTAACTTAATAGGGACTATATTAGCCTCATAGTTACAGGATTTTCCCCCGGTGCTGATTCTGAGAAGCTGTCCCAAATAAGCTTTTGGAAGAAACACTCTGAGTAAGATTGCCTGCAAGAGTTAAGACTAACCACTCCCCCAACTCCAAAAAAAAAAAAAAAAAAAAAAAAGCTGCTGAACGGTGTTGAATGAGTCCTGAAACCTAAGGTGTTTTTTATCATGCTCAGGGGATGCAGCCGCCTGTTTTATGTTGCTAAAGCGTCTCCCATCATACCCTGCAGCCCTGACAACCACAAAGTGGGGGCCATTTGGCTGCAGAAGTTTGTTACTTGCTGTGTCTGCCAACAGCTGTGTTAGCTGGCTGGGAAGACTGGGGTTGGCTGGTACCTGTGGAAATAGGATTGAGGAAGCATTCTTTCACCCCCCTGGGGTGTGGAGCTGAGTGTGGGATTGGTCCTTTCCTGCTGTTAATGAAAGATCAGAAACATGGGCCTATCTCCAAAATTGTTTGGGCAAGCAAGAAAAACAAATCCCCCTGATGCCACTTTAATGTATGGCTTAGAATAACAAAGCCAAGTCAGAGACCTGCATTCATGAATCAAAGAGGGAGACAGAGGGAAGAAAGGAGCCTCAAAAACAACAGGAGGTGTAGCTGGCATGCAAGCTGTTAACCACGGCACTCCCAGACTGTAGTCTTGGCTCAGGTTTTGCATCATAGGTTGTTGCAATGAAGTCACATGTTTTTAGGTGGCATTCATAGGACTGGAGATTTCAGGACCCTCTTGGTGATGATGTCATGCACTCTGTGCTGGTCAGATGGCGTGTTCCATTTCAGAGGGATATTGACTGTGTAGGATGCTCAAAGGATGGCGAGGGGTCTTGGTCTTCTCAGGTGACCTACTGCTCTGTGAGCCGTCTAGATATTGGAGGATGTTAAGGGAAAGCAAAGTTTTGCTCCATGGTAGGGTCTGGTTACTTCACAGCCTGCTATAAAACCTACCAGTAGTTGGCTAATTCAGAGTACGGCCTTGTTCCTGGCAGGATGAGGCAAGACCCCTGCCTCCCTAACTGTGACATAGATTGCACCACTTCATTGCACCATGCCAGGCTTTATTTTGTAGAGGTACATACCGGGTTTCTCCTGTTGGGTTGTTTTCAGTTTTATTTTACTTGTATGTCTAGAAAAGTGAAATCTATTTTGATCATTTGCCAAGCTAATTTAAAGGTGCTCATGAAGTCATTGAGTGGTGGACTGCCTCCAGTAATAGCAAATTAGATGCATTTGAAGAGTGTCTTTCCTACATTGTATGTGCTGCCTAAATTGAATTATTTGATTAAACAAGCTCATTTATTCTAGATATTTTAGTCAACTATAAACACATTTATTTAAAAAAAAAAGAAAACAATTTTAAAGGGAGCCCTTATTTGTGGCTAAGGGAATGCAGACTCCTTAACTTGGTCTGCAGGGTCCTTCTATTCATTTGATAAGCTTTCAGGTGCTGGCGGTGGCCTGGGTTCTGAGGATGTGACAGTCTGGCGATATAGTCCCTTGGTCCGCGTTGAGGACTCTGGTCCAGGCTGAGCATGCAGGTGCGTGAGGAAGCATTGCTGTCCCACGGGCTCTGGAGGGATGTGCAGGCCCCGTCAGAGCAGGACACGAAGCACGGGGGCACCCCCACTACCCCGTGTGGTACAGGAAGGTTTCCCAGGAGAATGCTGGTCAAGAGCTAATAATGAGAAGAAAGTAACCAGTAAAGAATGGGGACATCAGAGCCTGGCAGAAGGAACAGTGAGATATTCAGGCAGATCCTGGAGGGCAGGAAGAGGCTGGGGAGAGGAGCTGGGCCCACCCAGGTCAAGTTAGGGGAGTAAGAGGAGTTCAGTGTTTCCTGAGGACAAAGGAAGTGAAGCCATTCACAAGCTGATTCTCCCTCCCTCTACCTACCCAGCCTTGACTTTTCAGTGCCCCTGCCGCAACCACACATTTTGGCAATGTAGAACGCTTCACATTCCCAAACCTGTGCCCTTCCTCCTTCCAGACCTTTAGGCACTTATTCTTTCCACCTAGAATGGCCCTCAGCTGCCTGAGACATTCCACTTGGGCCTAATTCAGATGACCCCCACCTCTTGTGAAGCCTTCATGGACCCTGAGGCTACCTTCTTGTCCTTCTAAATCACCTCATTGTGGTGATTCTCAATCGGGGTGATTTAGCCATTAGGGGCCATATGGCAGTGCCTGGAGACATTCTGGTTTTCACAAATTGAAGGTGGGAGGAGGGTGTGTTGTATTGGCATCTAGTGGGTAGAAGCCAGGGATGCTGCTGAACACCCAGTAATGCACAGGAGAGTCCCCTACTCCCCCAAGAAAGAATTTTCCAGCCCAGAATGTTGACAGTGTCCAGGCTGAAAAACCTTGCCTTATAGGAAGCTGCTACAGCCCTTATTGGTATCAGTACTGTGTATGCACCTGTCCTGCCAGGCTGGACACTCTCTGAGGGCAGCTACTATATTAGACTGTTCTTGCGTTACTATAAAGAAACACCTTGGCCGAGTGCGCTGGTTCATGCCTGTAATCCCAGCACTTTGGGAGGCCGAGGCAGGCGGATCACGAGGTCAGGAGTTCCATTCCAGCCTGGCCAATATGGTGAAACCCCGTCTCTACTAAAAAATTCAAAAAAAAAAAAAATTAGCCAGGCATGGTGGTACACACCTGTAATTCCAGCTACTCAGGAGGCTGAGGCAGGAGAATTGCTTGAACCCGGGAGGTGGAGGTTGCCGTAAGCCGAGATCACACCACCGCACTCCAGCCTGGGCGACAGAGGGAGACTCCATCTCAAAAAACAAAAAAAAACAAAACACCTGTGGCTGCATAATTTATAAGTAAATAATGTCTAATTGACTCAGAGTTCTGTAGTCTGTACAGGGAGTGTAGTGCTGGCATCTGTCCTGATGAGGGCCTCAGGGAACTTCCAGTCATGGCAAAAGGTGAAGGGGGAGCAGGCATCACATGGCGAGAGTGGGAGCAAGAGAGTGTGGGGAGGTGCCACACGATTTTAAACAACCACATCTCGCGTGAACTCAGTGAGAACTCATCCCTCACTGACTTCACGCTAGGGCAATGAAAACTTTGCTTCCCCTTAACATCCTCCTAATATCTAGATGGCTCACAGAGCAATAGGTCACCTGAGAAGACTAAGACCCCTCACCATCCTTTGAGCATCCTACACACAGTCAATATCCCTCTGAAATGGAACATGCCATCTGACCAGCACAGAGTGCATGACATCATCACCAAGTGGAAGACATCATCACCAAGTGGGTCCTGAAATCTCCAGTCCTATGAATGCCACCTAAAAACATGTGACTTCATTGCAACAACCTATGATGTAAAACCCGAGCCAAGACTACAGTCTGGGAGTGTCATGGTTAGCAGCATGTATGCCACCTACACCTCCTGTTGTGAACTCAGTGAGGGTGAGTTCACCAAGGGGATGGTGCTACAGCATTCACGAGGGATCCGCCCCCATCACCCAGTCACCTCTCACCAGGCCCCACCTCCAACACTAGGAATCACATTTCAACACAAGATTTGGAGGAAATGAATGTCCAAACCATATCAACTACCATGAGTCAGTCTGTCTCATATGGTATCCCCTAGCCCTGGCAAGGCTCCTGGTACAGAGAGGTGTATCAGGAAATGTGTGATGGATGAGTGACAGCCTTGCCCTTTGTCATACTAGGGGCCAGAACGAGGCTTGGTGAGTGGGTGCCTCTACAGATAAAACATTGTCACTCTCGGTCAGTGCTTTTTCTTCTGCACCTTGCCCTCAACGCCAGGTCACATTTTAGCCTCTGAAGACATACAACATCTGTTGCATTAATTATTATAGGCAATAAATATAGGCAATAAATATTATTATTCTTTGGCAAAATAAATTGCCAAAGAATAACAACTTGGTATAATTAGTTTGATGCCTGTATATTTTTATCAGCTTTATCTGATTTGACCTCCTGTGGGGCAGAAAGCCAGCCCCTTTGCCTGACTCTGCATACCAAGAGTCCCTGACTATGCTTATCATTTACTTGTGGGGTGAGGAGTTCTGCTGGATATAAAAACATAAGACCAGCAGCTCTCAACCTCTACAGCCTCAGAATTACCTGGACGACTTTTGAAAACACGCTTGTCAGAGCCTCCTTGTAACTCGTGGAAGCCCATCCACAGATAAATGGATGAGACAAACTGAGTCTGCTTGAATTGAGGGGAAAGAAAGATTGAAAAACTCCTTGAAATTTGAGGGAGTTCTAGAGTGTTGAGTGTTGGTTGGGTACCAGTGGCTCATACCTGTAAACCCAGCCACTTTTAGGAGGCCAAGGTGGGCAGATCTCTTGAGCCCAAGAGTTCAAGACCAGCCTGGCCAACATGGCAAAACCCCATCTCTACTAAAAATACAAAAATTCGCTGGGCATGTTGGCATGCACCTGTAGTCCTAGCTACTCAGGAGGCTGAGGTGGGAGGATCACCCGAGCCTGGGGAGGTCAAGGCTGCAGTGATCCGAGATCTCACCGCAGCACTCTAGCTTGGGTAACAGGGTGACACCTTGTCTGCCCCTTTCTACATGGTGCTAAGGATGGGGAAGCTGCTCCCTTAACTCACCTCTTGGTGCCTTGAGCTTAATTTAAAGCCAGGAGAGGAAGGAAAGATGGCATTTAAGTACTGTAACCAGTACATAATAAATGTACTGGTTACATAAAGTACATAATAAATGTGAAGTGCTTGAACCATGCTGAAACCATTCCCCCTTCACCCTGGTCCATGGAAAAATTGTCTTCCATCAAACTGATCTCCGGTGCCAAAATGTTTGGGGACTGCTGATGTATCAGATAGGTGATTTGAAAATATTTTTTCCCATTCTATGGGTTGCCCTTTCACTTTCTTGATGGTTTGAAGCATAAAAACTTTAAATTTTAATGAAGTTCAACTTACTTTTAATTTGGTTGCTTGTGCTTTTGGCATTGTATTTAAGAAAACATTGCCTAATCCAAAGGTCACAAAGATTTGTTACTATGCTTTCTTCTGAGAGTTTTATAGTTTTAGCCCTTACGCTTAAGTCTTTAATGCATTTTGAGTTAATTTTTATATATTACGAGGTAGTGGTCCAGCTTCATTTTTTTCCATGTAGATATCCATTTGTTTCAGCACCTTTGATTAAGACTATTCTTTTCCTCATTGAATTGTTTTGGCACGCTTGTCAAAAATCAATTGACTGTCAATGTGAAA
>NW_012109474.1:2958596-2960535 GCF_000951045.1 Mandrillus leucophaeus | reverse complement strand
CAGGCATGCACCACCACGCTCAGCTAATTTTTGTATTTTTAGTAGAGATGGGGTTTCAGCATGTTGGCCAGGATCCTCTCGATCTCCTGACCTCGTGATCTGCCCACCTCGGCCTCCCAAAGCGCTGGGATTGCAGGCATGAGCCACTGTACCCAGCCAGGTTTACATTTTATAGAGGGGGAAACAGGTGTATAGAGCCCAGGATCTGTGCGGCCGTGAAATTTGTTGTCTTTGCCATATACCACACTTAGGATGTGATCATGAGAGATCATTCTGTGGGGAATGGTGATGGATCAGCCAGCCACAGGGGAAGGGAGATCTCAGGTCTGGAAGCCTGAATTTTGAGGGGGCACTGGCACGTGTTCCTCATTCTCTCCCTGCCTGTTTTTTGCAATGCTCAACTATGCCCTTATCCATGTCACAAAGGCAGGGATGTGATTTTAGTAGGGAAAATTACTTGACTGCAGGATGAATCTCTGGGGGATCCAAGCACAAAGGTGAATCAATTGCAGTTTAGCCCCATGTTATAAAAAACCCTTTCCCATCCTCCTGTATACCAACTAATGATTTCAAATTCTCTTAGAACACAGCTGAACTGTTGCTTTTTAAAAACCCATACAAATAGTTGTTCTAATAATAAATAGCAAAAACATTTTTAAAAAACTTTCTTCACACACATTTGTTGTTTGTTTTTATTGTACTTTAAGTTCTAGGGTACATGTGCACAACATGCAGGTTTGTTACATACGTATACATGTGCCATGTTGGTGTGCTGCACCCATTAACTCCACATTTACATTAGGTATATCTCCTAATGCTATCCTTCTCCCGTCCCCACAACCCACAACAGGCCCCAGTGTGTGATGTTCCCCTTCCTGTGTCCAAGTGTTCTCATTGTTCAGTTCCCACCTATGAGTGAGAACATGCAGTGTTTGGTTTTCTGTTCTTGCGACAGTTTGCTGAGAATGATGGTTTCCAGCTTCATCCATGTCCCTGCAAAGGGACTCATCCTTTTTTATGGCTGCATAGTATTCCATGGTGTATATGTGCCACATTTTCTTAATGCAGTCTATCATTGATGGACATTTGGGTTGGTTCCAAGTCTTTGCTGTTGCAAATAGTGCCACAATAAACATATGTGTGCATGTGTCTTTATAGCAGCATGATTTGTAATCCTTGGGGTATATACCCAGTAATGGGATGGCTGGGTCAAATGGTATTTCTAGTTCTAGATCCCTGAGGAATTGCCACACTATCTTCCACAATGGTTGAACTAGTTTACAGTCCCACCAACAGTGTAAAAGTGTCCCTGTTTCTCCACATCCTCTCCAACACCTGTTGTTTCCTGACTTTTTAATGATTGCCATTCTAACTGGTGTGAGATGATATCTCACTGTGGTTTTGATTTGCATGTCTCTGATGGCCAGTGATGATAAGCATTTTTTCATGTGTCTGTTGGCTGCATAAATGTCTTCTTTTGAGAATGTCTGTACATGTCCTTCACCTACTTTTAATGGGTTTTTTTTTTTTTCCTGTAAATTTGTTTGGGTTCTTTGTAGATTCTGGATGTTAGCCCTTTGTGAGATGAGTAGATTGCAAAAATTTTCTCCCATTCTGTAGGTTGCCTGTTCACTCTGATGGTAGTTTCTTTTGCTGTGCAGAGGCTCTTTAGTTTAATTAGATCCCATTTGTCAATTTTGGCTTTTTTGCCATTGCTTTTGGTGTTTTAGACATGAAGTCCTTGCCCATGCCTATGCCCTGAATGGCATTGTCTAGGTTTTCTTCTAGGGTTTTTATGGTTTTAGGTCTAACATTTAAGTCTTTAATCCATCTTGAATTAATTTTTGTATAAGGTGTAAGGAAGGGATCCAGTTTCAACTTTCTAGATATGGCTAGCCAGTTTTCCCAGCACCATTTATTAAATAGGGAATCCTTTCCC
>NW_012109474.1:2952929-2954179 GCF_000951045.1 Mandrillus leucophaeus | reverse complement strand
TTAAGTCTTTAATGCATTTTGAGTTAATTTTTATATATTACGAGGTAGTGGTCCAGCTTCATTTTTTTCCATGTAGATATCCATTTGTTTCAGCACCTTTGATTAAGACTATTCTTTTCCTCATTGAATTGTTTTGGCACGCTTGTCAAAAATCAATTGACTGTCAATGTGAAAGTCAATTCTGTTTCACTGATCAGTATGTCTATCTTTATGCCAGTATCACACTGTCTTTATTACTTTGTCGTCTAGTAAGTTTTAAAATTTAGAAGTGTGATTGTTCCAGCTTTGTTCATTTTCTTCAAGATCCTTTGGGTATTCTGGATCCCTAGATACATATGAATTTAAGGACCAGCTCATGAATTTCTGCAAAGAAGTCATGCAGGATCTTTATGAGGATTACATTGAATCTGTAGATGAATTTGAGGAGTATTAACATCTTAAAAAGTGTTTTGATCCATTATCTCAAGATGTCTTTCCATCTGTTAAGATCTTTAATTTCTTTCAATAATGTTTTTTCATTTTATACTTGCTAAATTTATTCCTAAATATTCCATTATAGTGGAATAGTTTTCTTAATTTATTTTTGATTGTTCATTGCAAATATATAGAAATACAATTGAGTTTTGTATATTGAAGTTGGACCCTGCAACCTGAACTCATTTATTTTAATAGTTTTTAAGTGAATTTCTTAGTATTTTCTATATACAAGATTGTGTCATCTGCAGAGAGAGGTAGTTTTACTTCTTCCTTTTCATTCTGGATGCTTTTTGTCTTTCTTGCCTATTGCCCTGGCTAGAACCTTCAATACAATGCTGAATAGAAGTGGCAAGAGCAGACACCCTTGACTTCCTGATCTTAGGGGAAACACATTCAGTCTTTCACCATAAAGTGTGGTATTAGCTGGGGGAATTTTATCAGGTTGAGGGTGTTCACTTCTATTTATACTTTGAATGTTTTTATCATAACCATTTGCTAGTATTTAGTTGAGGATTTTTGAATCTATGTTCATAAGAGATACTGGGCTGTTGTTTTGGTTTTTTGTGATGTCTTTGGTTTTGGTTCAGAGTAACACTGGCTTCATAGAATGGAATTGGGAAGTGTTCCTTCTAATTTCTGGAATAATTTGTAATGAGTAGATACTGTTTAAATTTTTGGTAAGTGCTGGAATGGTTTTAAAGTGTGTATTTCCATTTCATGCCCAGTAAGAGTAATGTGGAACCATCGACATACATTAATCAACTGCTCTATGC
>NW_012109474.1:2943642-2944355 GCF_000951045.1 Mandrillus leucophaeus | reverse complement strand
TGGGCTATTAATTATTGCCTCAATTTCAGAGCCTGTTATTGGTCTATTCAGGGATTCAACTTCTTCCTGGTTTAGTTTTGGGAGTGTGTATGTGTCCAGGAATTTATCCATTTCTTCTAGATTCTAGTTTATTTGCATAGAGGTGTTTATAGTATTCTCTGATGGTAGTTTGTATTTCTATGGGGTGGGTGGTGTTATTCCCTTTATCGTTTTTTATTGTGTCTGTTTGATTCTTCTCTCTTTTCTTCTTTGTTAGTCTTTCTAGTGATCTATCAATTTTGTTCCTCTTTTCAGAAAACCAGCTCTTGGACTCATTGATTTTTTTAAGGGTTTTTTGTGTCTCTATCTCCTTCAGTTCTGCTCTGATTTTAGTTATTTCTTGCCTTCTGCTAGCTTTTGAATGTGTTTACTCTTGCTTCTCTAGTTTCTTTGAATTGTAATGTTAGGGTGTCAATTTTAGATCTTTCCTGCTTTCTCTTGTGGGCATTTAGTGCTATAAATTTAGTGCTATAAATTTCCCTCTACACACTGCTTTAAATGTGTCCCAGAGACTCTGGTATGTTGTGTCTTTGTTCTCATTGATTTCAAAGAACATCTTTATTTCTGCCTTCATTTCGTTATGTACCCAGGAGTCATTCAGGAGCAGATTGTTCAGTTTCCATGTAGTTGAATGGTTTTAATTGAGTTTCTTAATCCTGAGTTCTAGTTTGATT
>NW_012109474.1:2936254-2942406 GCF_000951045.1 Mandrillus leucophaeus | reverse complement strand
TATTTCCTGAATTTGAATGTTGTCCTGCCTTGCTAGGTTGGGGAAGTTCTCCGGGATAACATCCTGCAGAGTGTTTTCCAACTTGGTTCCATTCTCCCCATCACTTTCAGGTACACCAATCAGACGTAGATTTGGTCTTTTCACATAGTCCCATATTTCTTGGAGGCTTTGTTCGTTTCTTTTTGCTCTTTTTTCTCTGAACTTCTCTTCTCGCTTCATTTCATTCATTTGATCTTGAATCACTGATACCCTTTCTTCCAGTTGATCGAATCAGCTACTGAAGCTTGTGCATTTGTCATGTAGTTCTTGTGCCATGGTTTTCAACTCCATCAGGTCATTTAAGGACTTCTCTACACTGCTTATTCTAGTTAGCCATTTGTGTGATCTTTTTTCAAGGTTGTTAGTTTCTTTGCAATGGGTTCGAACTTCCTCCTTTAGCTTGGAGAAGTTTGATCATCTGAAGCCTTGTTCTCTCAATTCGTCAAAGTCATTCTCCATCAGCTTTGTTCCATTACTGGTGAGGAGCTGTGTTCCTTTGGAGGAGAAGAGGCACTCTGATTTTTAGAATTTTCAGCTTTTCTGCTCTGTTTTTTCCCCCATCTTTGTGGTTTTATCTACCTTTGGTCTTTTATGATGGTGATGTACAGATGTGGCTTTTGTGTGGATGTCCTTTCTGTTTATTAGCTTTCCTTCTCGCAGTCAGGACCCTCAGCTGCAGGTCTGTTGGAGTTTGTTGGAGGTCCACTCTAGACCGTTTGCCTGGGTATCAGTGGCGGAGGCTGCAGAACAGCGAATATTGCTGAATAGCAATTGCTGCTGCCTGATCATTCCTTTGGAAGCTTTGTCTCAGAGGGGTATCCAGCCGTGTGAGGTGTCAGTCTGCCCCTACTGGGGGGTGCCTCCCAGTTAGGCTACTTGGGGTTCAGGGACCTGCTTTAGGAGGCAGTCTGTCTGTTCTCAGCTCTCAAACTCCATGCTGGGAGAACCACTGCTCTCTTCAAAGCTGTCAGACAGGGACACTTAAACCTGCAGAGGTTTCTGCTGCCTTTTGTTCAGGTATGCCCTGCCCCCAGAGGTGGGGTCTACAGAGGCAGGCAGGCCTCCTTGAGCTGTGGTGGGCTCTACGCAGTTCGAGCTTCCCAGCCGCTTTGTTTATCTACTTAAACCTCAGCAATGGTGGGCGCCCCTCCCCCAGCCTTGCTGCCACCTTGCAGTTCAATCTCAGACTGCTGTGCTAGCAATGAGGGAGGCTCCGTGGGTGTGGGACCCTCCGAGCCAGGCGCAGGATATAATCTCCTGGTGTGCCAGTTGCTAAAACCATTGGAAAAGAGCAGTATTAGGGTGGGAGTGACCCAATTTTCTAGTTGCCATCTGTCACCGCTTCCCTTGGCTAGGAAAGGGAATCCCCTGACCTCTTGCTCTTGCTAGGTGAGGTGATGCCTTGCCCTGCTTTGGCTCACGCTCGGTGAGCTGCACCCACTGTCCTGCCCCCACTGTCCGACAAGCCCCAGTGAGATGAACCCGGTAACTCAGTTGGAAATGCAGAAATCACCTGTCTTCTGCATCGCTCAGCTGGGAGCTGTAGACTAGAGCTGTTCCTATTCAGCCATCTTGGATCTGCCCCCCACTTTTTTTTTTTTTTTTTTCAGACAGAGTCTCGCTGTCTCCCAGGCTGGAGTGCAGTGGCACGATCTCAGCTCACTGCAACCTCTGCCTCTCGGGTTCACGCCATTTTCCTGCCTCAGCCTCCCGAGTAGCTGGGACTATAGGTGCCTACTACCACACCAAACTAATTTTTTGTATTTTTAGTAGAGATGGGGTTTCACTGTGTTAGCCAGGATGGTCTCAATCTCCTGACCTCGTGATCCACCCACCTCGGCCTCCCGAAGTGCTGGGGTTGCAGGCATGAGCCACCACGCCTGGCCTCTTCACAGTTTTAATTCTTACTCCTCTTTGAGTAGACTACAATTTTTCTTTAATTAGTATTTTTTCTTTTATACCTTTTTTTTCTGGTAATAATCACCTTATTTTGGTTTTGTCAACATCATCAGAAGTCCAACACTAGATTAGACAGTTGAATGTCAATAGCAAGTCATCTCTTTTCCAGAATTTGAACTTTGCTGGGCCAGTAAGACAGGTAAAGCAAGTGGGATGAAGACCAGAGATAATTTGTTCATTGTGAGCTTTTGGCCTTCCTAAGACCAGATTGAGAGCTCAAAAATTTAGCAAGAAAGGCAAACAAATACAAAAACATGAAAGCTGACATGGAACCAGTCCCTGTTGGACTTAACAAAAGGGGATGAACGCGGGAATAAAGACAAAGGCAAAAGAGTATATTTGGAAGAAGGGATCCGGGGGCTCCTTGCTTCCAGTAAACAAGGGCCTGAGCTTTTAGCTCCCTTCATATTTATTGAGTAAAAGAGATAGGGAGAAGGGGGTGATTGTCAGTCAGCAGCTTGACTCAGTGCAGACTTGCATAACTGCATTCTCTGAACAGTAGTCTCCAGATGTTCTAGTAGATAACCTCAAGGAGCACGGTGCCAGGGAGTGACTGCACTCAGCAAACCTTCTGGTGGCAGGTGTAGATGTGTTTGCCCACATCCTGCATTCATGATACACAGTCTGCTGTTTGATCATATAGCCTCAGTGGATTACTGACTTGGTCACGATCCACAGGCCTTCAGCTCTCTTCAGACAGCCTGTTATCTTCGTAAGTTCCTCAACAAGGCATGTGAGCTTGGGATAGAATTTTCATGATGTTTTGTTGGACATTAGATGACCATAAATAGTGCTGAGCTCATCTGTCTTGTTTTAATGGGATTTTTCTTTTAGTACACATTTTTCCTTGAAAACAAAAGAAGCTTTACCCAAATCAATTTTCTTAAACAAAAAGAGCATTTACACATATCCAGTTAAAACTCAAATCCCCCAAGAGAAGCCTCTCCTCTTCCCAGCATCATGAGACATTTTTCCCCTGTTGCTCTCTTCCAGCGAGTTGCAGACCTGGAGCAAGAAAACGCTCTCTTGAAAGATGAGAAAGAACAGCTCAACAACCAAATCCTGTGCCAGTCTAAAGGTAAGTACCAAAGCACTTGAGTTTTCTTTGGGGTTTTAATCTCTTTTCCTCACTGACTTCCCCCAAAGACTCCTAGCAAGCATGCAGTTAGACTGGAGGCGACAGTGGGGAAAGGATCTTAATAGAGGAAGATGAAGAAAGAATAATGACCTTTAAGATCCTGCTATAACATTTGGCTTCAAGAGTCTAAAGAGGTGAGACGTGTGTAATGGGCAACATAGTACATGAGACTTGGAGTCAGGGAGGCCCGCACTCGAAGCATGATTCTGCCATGTGCCTCTGTGCGGCCTTGAACAGGCCTTCAGTTTGCTCATCTGCTACGCGGACATAAAGGTCCAGACATCGGGGGCTCATGGAAGGAATGAGGAAGAGGCAGCCGGTGAAGTGCTTAGGAGGGTGCGTGACTCGCAGTGAGCGCTCGGGAGCTGTCCTCATCGCTGCGTTCCACATTTGTCTTTCGTGTCCATCCACGCATCATGGTTTCTTCTACCCTCTGGGTCATCTGTTAATGTTTACTGAAGAAAGCGTCTTGAATCAGATCCCAGGTCAGCCTCTCTCAAGTGCCCACCAGCTCCTGGGCTGCCATCAGTCCCCATGTGCCACTCGGCTGTGGAGGAGCAGGGGGAGTCCACAGACCCCAGTTTCTGCCCCAACTCACCGTGATTTAGAGCAAATCCGCTTCTCCCATCCTCAGGTTCCTCATGTCACAAGAGGATGGAACCACATGACCACACAGTCCCACCCAATATCACATCTTTTTGAAAACATGAACTGTTTTTAAACGTCCTTTTAAAACACTTCTGTCCGTTAATGTGAATGATAAGTTTTGGCAGGGGAGTGCCCTTTCCTTCTCTATTTGCCTTCCCTCCTTTCACCCCAGTCTCCTTTGATCTCCCTGCACTCCCAAGAACTGAAAGCAGTGTGAATAAGCCGCCGTTCTTCCAGGAATGCTGCCAGCATTTGCTGTGACAGTTGGCAGAAGAGAGGCTGGGGCATCAACTGAGGGAATTCTCACCTACGCTGCCAACTTCTGTCTCCCCATTCCCTGAGAGCAGAGTCTTTCTCTCCCTCTCTGAAGACTAAGCCAGAGTAAGGAGACTCACCTTTGCTCTGCAGTAGGTGAGGAGCCTAATAGATTCATCAGGAGCCTCTGATGAGCTCGTCATGGGCAGCCTCTTAACAAGAGATTAATCAGAAAGCTTGAGTCAATACATGTGAGGGAATCCATCCAGAAAAACTGCAGCTTAGCATGTTGCTTTCCAGATGAATTTGCCCAGAACTCTGTGAAGGAAAATCTCCTCATGAAGAAAGAACTGGAGGAGGAGCGATCCCGGTACCAGAACCTTGTGAAGGAATATTCACAGTTGGAGCAGAGATACGACAACCTTCGGGATGAGATGACCATCATAAAGGCAAGGGGGGTGCCTCTGCTGTGCCATGGCACGGGTCCCCGGCTCCTGTCCAGCTTCTGACCCCATGATCTCAGGCACTGCTTTCTGATGCGTGATGCTCAGTCTATGTGTTGTATGTGCAGCGCTTGCCATTACTGCAGAGAGGCAAAAGTAGCTGGGCTGGGTGATTCATTCCTACTGACAGACAGCTCCTTTTCCAACTTTGGGGTCATGAAGATCTCAGTTATGAGTTTAAGGAACATTCCACCCAAGTGTGTTATCTTTCCTGGTTCCTATTATGGGAAGATTTCCTGTGTTGAGACAGTAATGGGGTGTGGGAGTTCTCAGCTTCATTAGTGTGTGTGTGGCAGAGAGACCCACAGGGCCTAATTGTGTCTCCTAATCTGATGAGATGCAGTATACATAGAGATAATTTTATGATATTTTAGGATCTGTCATTCTTTTTTAACCCATGTAAACATTTCCTCCAGAAATGAGTATTCAAACAAGATGGAGTAAGTTAATTGCATAGAAGCCAGGAAGAAAAGCTGAATAGGAGCATCCATAGAAGTCTAAAATTGTCCTACCAAGCTCAGTTTTCACACTGACAGCCAAATCAGATGCAGAAAAAAAAAAAGTATTTTTAAATGAACAGTATAAATGGTAAACTATTTTTAATATGCTACTATTTTCATAAACAAAATTTGGGAAGTGCAGGTTGAAGGGAGGGGCCATTCTGGGCAGGTGTGGAACATTCTTTTCAAGGGAGAAGTGGGTAATGTGACTGCCTCTATGCATTTCACAAGCAAGACTGGGAGTGAAAGGTTTTTCCAGGACTTCTCAGAGAAATTGACCCAAGTGTTAGGAATTTGCATTTCATTAAGAGACGAAAAGTGGATGACTACAGTAAGAACTGTAGGTGACATGTTTCATAGGACTAGCTCTATTTAGCCATCATTCCAAGAAGCAATGATACCTATTCTTGTTTACAAATTAGGCAGAAGGATAACTCTAGGGCCTGCCACCAAGAACATTAGTTCCTAATGAGCTGTCACATTTTTCTTCTTGAACAGCAAACTCCAGGTCATAGGCGGAACCCATCAAACCAAAGTAGCTTAGAATCTGACTCCAATTACCCTTCCATCTCCACATCTGACATCGGAGACACTGAGGATGCCCTCCAGCAGGTGGAGGTGAGTGATGCAGGCTCTTGGGTACTGCCCTTCGCCAGAGGGAGTGTATGTTTTTTCTGTGTGGAACTGTCCAAGAGAGATTTACTCTTCTGCTGGTGGTGACCAGAGTGCCCAGGGGCTAATTCTCAAGAGAGGATCACTTGGACTGCAGTGGATTTAGAGACAGTTCTCTGGAGTTAACACTTACTGTGCAAAGCAATACATTATTGTTTACCTTACACCCTATCCAGAAAGGAAAGAGGAAGATGGATCTCTGATTCCTCTTGAAAAACCAAGAAACTGATGCAGAGAGGTGAAATAAGTGGTTTAAGAAGGAACAGCTAAGTCATTAAAATAGATACAACTTATCCCCACTTAATATCATAGTGCATATAGTAATATCAATAAATACACAAGAAAATTGCCCCTTCACTTAGAAGCTGGATAAAACTCAGAACAACAAAAAATATTTGGAATGAACATATGCTGGGTGACCGTATCTTTGTTGGTAAT
>NW_012109474.1:2919817-2936204 GCF_000951045.1 Mandrillus leucophaeus | reverse complement strand
GTGTTGTATGTGCAGCGCTTGCCATTACTGCAGAGAGGCAAAAGTAGCTGGGCTGGGTGATTCATTCCTACTGACAGACAGCTCCTTTTCCAACTTTGGGGTCATGAAGATCTCAGTTATGAGTTTAAGGAACATTCCACCCAAGTGTGTTATCTTTCCTGGTTCCTATTATGGGAAGATTTCCTGTGTTGAGACAGTAATGGGGTGTGGGAGTTCTCAGCTTCATTAGTGTGTGTGTGGCAGAGAGACCCACAGGGCCTAATTGTGTCTCCTAATCTGATGAGATGCAGTATACATAGAGATAATTTTATGATATTTTAGGATCTGTCATTCTTTTTTAACCCATGTAAACATTTCCTCCAGAAATGAGTATTCAAACAAGATGGAGTAAGTTAATTGCATAGAAGCCAGGAAGAAAAGCTGAATAGGAGCATCCATAGAAGTCTAAAATTGTCCTACCAAGCTCAGTTTTCACACTGACAGCCAAATCAGATGCAGAAAAAAAAAAAGTATTTTTAAATGAACAGTATAAATGGTAAACTATTTTTAATATGCTACTATTTTCATAAACAAAATTTGGGAAGTGCAGGTTGAAGGGAGGGGCCATTCTGGGCAGGTGTGGAACATTCTTTTCAAGGGAGAAGTGGGTAATGTGACTGCCTCTATGCATTTCACAAGCAAGACTGGGAGTGAAAGGTTTTTCCAGGACTTCTCAGAGAAATTGACCCAAGTGTTAGGAATTTGCATTTCATTAAGAGACGAAAAGTGGATGACTACAGTAAGAACTGTAGGTGACATGTTTCATAGGACTAGCTCTATTTAGCCATCATTCCAAGAAGCAATGATACCTATTCTTGTTTACAAATTAGGCAGAAGGATAACTCTAGGGCCTGCCACCAAGAACATTAGTTCCTAATGAGCTGTCACATTTTTCTTCTTGAACAGCAAACTCCAGGTCATAGGCGGAACCCATCAAACCAAAGTAGCTTAGAATCTGACTCCAATTACCCTTCCATCTCCACATCTGACATCGGAGACACTGAGGATGCCCTCCAGCAGGTGGAGGTGAGTGATGCAGGCTCTTGGGTACTGCCCTTCGCCAGAGGGAGTGTATGTTTTTTCTGTGTGGAACTGTCCAAGAGAGATTTACTTTTCTGCTGGTGGTGACCAGAGTGCCCAGGGGCTAATTCTCAAGAGAGGATCACTTGGACTGCAGTGGATTTAGAGACAGTTCTCTGGAGTTAACACTTACTGTGCAAAGCAATACATTATTGTTTACCTTACACCCTATCCAGAAAGGAAAGAGGAAGATGGATCTCTGATTCCTCTTGAAAAACCAAGAAACTGATGCAGAGAGGTGAAATAAGTGGTTTAAGAAGGAACAGCTAAGTCATTAAAATAGATACAACTTATCCCCACTTAATATCATAGTGCATATAGTAATATCAATAAATACACAAGAAAATTGCCCCTTCACTTAGAAGCTGGATAAAACTCAGAACAACAAAAAATATTTGGAATGAACATATGCTGGGTGACCGTATCTTTGTTGGTAATAGCCTCTTAGAGTCAGTCACTAAGTGTACCACACAGTGGACTGTCTGGTCTGTGTGTAATTTTGTCAAAGGTACAAAAGATACAATTTTTCCTCTGGCATTTGAAAAGAAAATCACAGGCACATGCGCGCGCCACACACACAACCTTATAAAGCATGTGGAAATAACATGGAGGAGTGACAGAATAAAAACCAATGGGTTTGGAGCAGGTCTTTGTGCAGGATCTGCTGGTCGTTGCTAGAGAAACAGTGGTGACCGAGCTGAAGAAGTCCCTGCCCTCATCTGACAGACAGCTAGACAACGAGCCGTTAGGGAAGAAACATGTGATGTGATTGCAGGTCCTGCTAAGTGCTATAAAGAAAAATAAGAGGCCATGAGCAATAGAGAATGCTGGAGCAGGGGGTGGAGGGAGAGAAGGAGGTTCTATCTGAAGGCCTCCTATCTGTTGTGTGGTTCTGCATGGCTTGCCGCCTGCTGGACACACTTAGTAAGCCTTGCCTAAGTGCTGGCTTGAGACGCTTGGCTTTGCATTGCAGCCTTCTAAGCCTAGGCCCCTGGAGGCTTCAGTCAGCCTCAACTCCAGGCATATCACCCTGGTGTTTGTATGTGTGACTGTCTATATGTAGACATAAGCATTGTCATCACTGGGTTTATGTTCTTCAAGGAAGTCAAGACTGGTCCAGTGCTGGTCAAACATGAAGCACTGGTGGAACCAAATTATATTGTCTCACATGTACATACATGTGCTTAAAAATCCACATGGATGTGCTTATACACATTCCCCATTCACAGGCAGATGCACGTGTTTGTACACCCCTGTCCCCACGCATTAGAGTCCTGGAGGGCAAACTCAGGCATAAATCCAAAAGGAACAAAATGTGGGAAATAGATGCTTTAAGATCTGTTGGATAAATAGGTTCCAGGGCAGAGCAAGCATTGATTCCATTTCAAGATGCAATCAAGTGATGGCTGACGGCACATTGCAGTGATTGGTAACCACGTTGAATCTTCGTTAGAAAGCGCTATGTCCCAAGTTCTATAGTTTCTCCGGCATGGGACCATTTTCCAGAAGAGAGCTCTTTTAACTTCCAAAGAAGGTGCCTGTGTTTTTATCCATTTTTTCTTGGAATATATGATTGGTCATTTTAAGTGGCTCACACAGGAGGAATATAAATGGCTGAGACTCAGATGTTATCTGGACAGAAAATGAGCCTGGAGCACCAACTGTGATATGAGAAATGTTAGTTGGTTGTCATTGGCTCTGTATTTGAGATGCAAATTGATGTTTGGGAGGAGAGAGGAGACAGATGGCTGATAGAGAGGGAGACAGTGAAGTGCTGTGTGTTCCCTAAGGCATGTATTTAGGAAAACCTCTTTTCTGCGCCTGTCTTCCTTTGAAGGAAATCGGCCTGGAGAAGGCAGCCATGGACATGACGGTCTTCCTGAAGCTGCAGAAGAGAGTACGGGAGCTGGAGCAGGAGAGGAAGAAGCTGCAAGTGCAGCTGGAGAAGAGAGAACAGCAGGACAGCAAGAAAGTCCAGGTACGTGAAGGGGCTGCAGTGCTCTTATGGTGCTTGGATGAGAGAACAATCCAGCTCGTGTTCCCAGGGCTCATGTGGCATGTGTGACCACATGGGATCATGCTCCTGCTAAGTCTCAGAGGGCTCTTCCTTATTGCATTGGAGTCATGCTGAGTCTTCTCTGAGTGCCCCTACACCACCCAGCTGAACAGGAGTAAGCTCCCTCGTGCCCTGGGTTTCCACTGGTGAAGCTAGGGGGAAGTCTGTGGCATCATCACCTACTTGCAAAGAGGGGAGCTCCCTGCCAGGAGGACCAGGCTGTGTAATAAGTGTGTAAATACAGCAGAAGTCAAATGTTCACAGAGATAACCTATCGCCCTTTCATACCTGGGATCTGGCATGGGCTTGGGTTCAGCCTTTTTGGGTCAGAGGCAGACCGAGTGTGTGTCACTCACCCTCCTCTCCCATGGCTGCACCCTTGCCTCAGTCCAGATTATCAGCAGCCTCTTGGGTCTAGAAAGCATATTGTTTGAAATCTTAGTAGCCCCAAAAATAATCGTTCCATCTCAAGGAACTATTGGGCACCCACGCTGCATTCAGAACTATGCCAGTGCCAGGCATGTAGTAGGTACACAAAATGTTCCTTAAAGGACAGCAGATAACAATGTAAGAGAAATCCCCAGGATTTCTCTTGAGGATTGAGGAATTTAAATGTTACGAGGAATTTAGATGTTATGTCTGGGAGAACCGGACATAATACATGTGAAAAGTAAAAAATAACTTTGGTAGCACTTAAATAAATGCAAGTTGAGTGTGAACAGGTTGGTGCCATAGGAGTAGAGAATCCATTGAATATAGCAGTGCTAAGGAGGAAAGAACCATTTATTTCTCTGGAGATAGAAGGACCACTTCTAAAGGGTACAAGGCCAATTCTGCCATGGGTTATATCATCAGCTGACCTCATAGTGAGCTTGAAAAAGGCCTTTCGTGTGTTCTCAGGCCTGAATTATTAATTGTGGAGTTTGACACCTACCCCATGTTCTCAATCCCCATCCCTTACCTCACTTCTGTGCCCAGTCATTTTTTGCAACACCTGTGTTCCCTTTGCAATCAATTGTGATACAGATTCTGATCTATATTGCTAGCAAATTCTTGTTTCCGCTCCCCTCCCCGAGCAGTAACTGGGGGGGTAAATCTTGCTGATGGGTTTAAATCTCTCAGATGGACTTGATTCAGAATGGAAAGTGAAGAGATTAGGTTTCTAAATTACTCTGAATTAGAAGGAAAGCGCCCTGACAGGCAAGTGCAAATCAAATCAATGAAAAGCTACACAGATGATATCAGACGGTGCCTGACGTACAAGTTCTTGGCCTATCCAGCTGTACCTAAAGATTCATTCTCCAGGCTCCGCATTCCAGACATGCCAACTAATTTTGGAATCTTGGCTTTAGAACTTCTCTGGATACCAAATAAAAAAGGGTATCTTTTTCCTCCAAAATAACCACGGAACAATAGTTAGAACTCTAGGCCTGGGCCACAGCTCTGTCATGTATATTAAGGATCTCTCTTTAGGGACAATGGCCTTGTTTCTGACAGTTTAAGGAAGGAAAAGCAGGAGTGGGTTGGGGGAGGGTATGGGATCCCTCTGTAGCACCCTGAAATGGAGCTTTTGGAGGTCAAGTTCTTGGATTCGCTGTTGGTCCAAAGAGGGATCCTGAACTACCTGGGTCTTCATACTGGAGAGAGATGGCTCGGGTCACAGCCGCAGAGAGAGGCCATGCACTGAGTGAGGAATGGCAGCGAAGCCCGTGGGATGTACCATCAGTATGGGAGTGAGGGTGGGGCCTCTATAACAGTCTATGGTCAGTGCATTTGACCTCTCACCCAGCCCCCTCCCTTTCTCAAGCCTGGCAAAGTCACCTTGGCCAATAGGGTGATTCCTATGGGCTGCCCACTTACAAACATGACTGCCAGCCCATCTTAATAGAGCCCCTTGAGTCTGAGTAGGTGGTCTCCATTTTCTGAGAATCTAATGGACTCAATATTGTCCATGGACACTTGGCAAATCCATGCTACATAGAACACAAGTACAGAACTCTCACCGGAGCAGCAGGTTGAATGCGGACCCTGGACAGCCACAGCCTCCTGTACCACTGGTGTTGGTGGAGGCAAAACAGACACTGGTACTTTGGAGGGGCTTTACCCCCAGGTTATAGGGCTGGAAACAGTGCAGTTAAGTGTCGGCATCCTTCAACTGGGAGGAGTACAGGAGATGCTCGGATCCTGTTCCTGTCTCACAGCCTGGGGCACGCTAGTCCATCCACAGCAGGAGGACTTAACACTGCTAGCTAGCATGTAGGTAATCTCAGTAAGTGATCTTTCATTTTTAACTCCAAAAGTCCATCTTATTCAGGGACTATCACCCACTACTTGAAATTACTCCAAGTAGTTAACCATTTATGAAGCTGTTTCTACCCCTTCTCATTGGCAGTTTAAGTCTAGTAGCAGCTAAATAACTGTAGGAATTATTTGCTCAACTGAATCCTAGTGAGTTGTTACTCCAGAAATTGCCATAGACAAGCACTAGCTTTGGAGTTCTGATGTCAGACAGCATTACGGAGTGTTGTGGGCCATCTCTACTACCTGCGGTAGTGTCATGGAGGAAGCAGCTCTCTGCAAGGTGCTTAGAGTTTAGTTAGGAAACAACACACTAGGGAGGTTTCCTCCCTCATAAATTGGAACGTAACTTGTTAACCTTGTTACTAGAGACGTAGTTTTACAGTGTGTGTTAGCTTCCTAAGGCTGCTGAAACAAAACATCACAAACTGGATGACAACAACAAAAATTTATTCTCTCAGAGTTCTGGAGGCCGGAAGTCAGAAATAAAGGTGTTGACAGCCTCTGTTCTCTTGAAGGCTTTAAGGGAGAATTTGCTTCATGCCTTTCTCTTAACTTCCCATGTTTCTGGCCATCCTGGTGTTCCCTGCCTAGCAGCTGCGTGGCTCCAGCCTCTACCTCCCTCTTCACATGGCCATCTTCCCCGTGTCTTCTTCCGACTGAATTAGCGTCCACCCTAATGACCTCAGCTTAACTTGATTACATCTGCAAAGACCCTATTTGCAAATAAGGTCACATTCACAGTTTCTAGGGGTGAGGACTTCAGAATATCTTTTGGGGGGCAAAACTCAAGCCATAACACAGTGTTATACATATTTAACCTATAAGTGCCTGTGGGGACCAGGTGAGGGAAGGTGGGGTGGGGACAGGAGGGAGGTGTTGATGGAGCACTTCATGGTAGGCTGGAGTGTTGAGCTGCACTTTGAAGGTGGGAAGGAAGTGGACTTGTGGAGGGTGGGAGTGCTGGGTATTCATGCACAGGCAGGATGAGCAAGTTTGACCACAGTCGGAAACACCTCTGTGGAATATCTTGCTCGAGGTCCGTGCTCATCTTTGTCTCTCTATCCATGCAGGTGGAACCACCACAGACTGACATAGATTTGGACCCGGATGCAGATCTGGCCTACAATAGTCTGAAGGTAAGATTCTTAGGGGACAGGCTTCCTGGAACACTCCCCCAGGAGAGGGCAGATGACAAGTCTGGACATCAGGAGATCAGGCCCTGAGCCACAGTCTGCTGACAAGGAGAGCCATAAGCAGGTAGCTTCCTTTTTCCATGCTGCAGTTTCTTCACCTTTGGAATGAAGGAAAATTTGTATCTACTACAGGAATGATTATAAATATATGACCTACCCAATACAATTTCAGTTAAAATATGGCCACTAAAAATCACTTAGGAAAAAGCAAGGCTTGCATGGGCAAACATAGGGCAGAGGGATCTGCCAGTGTGTCCTCTGGTGGCACGCGGGGAGACGGTGCAGTAGAACAGTGGGAGGTGAGTGGGCCCCACAGCAGGGAGGAGTGCACAGAAAAGGAGCTTCAGAAGAGGCCCACCCCATTACCATCCTCAAAGACGTGATAATGTGGGAATTTAGCCTATCTACCAGTCACTTACAGGACTACAAATAACTCTGGCTGGTTGATCTGAAGGTAGTAAGTTATCTCAATGGACTGTTCACAGTCTGTTACAGATCGAACTCCTTGTTCTATTCCTTCCCCCATCTTACTGCTGCACTTGACTTGTCAAAAAAATAAATAACTCTGGTAACAGCTACATTGCCCAGGAGAACAGCCTTGAATCATTCCCATGGCTTATTTCTAATTTTTTAAAGTGTGGTAAAATACACAAAAAATTTACCATTGTAATTAACTCCTTTAAGTGTACAGTTCAATAGTATTAAATACACTCATAATGTTATTCTAGCATCTCACCAGCACTCCATAACTCTTTTCATCTTTTAAAACTGAAGCTCTGTACCCATTAACAACTCCCCAGTTCCTCCTCCCACAACCTCTGGCAACCACGATTGTACTTTGTCTCTCTGCATTAGACAACTCTAGGTTCCTCACATAAGTAGAATCGTATAGTATTTGTTTTTTGTAATTGGCTTATTTCACTTAACATTATGTCCTGATGGTTCATCTCTATTGTAGCATGTGTCCGTCTTCTTCTAAGACTGCGTCCCATTGTGTGTGTGCGGATCACACTTTGCTTATCCATTTGTTAGACATCTAGGCTGCTTGCCTGTTTTAGCTATTTTGAATAATGCTGTACTGAACATGGTTTCCAAGTATCTCTTGGAGACCCTGCTTTCAGTTCTTTTAGGTATATACCCCAAAGCGGAGTTGCTGGATCATGTGGTCATCCTATTGTTAATTTTTTGAGGAACTGCTGTACTGTTCTCCATAGCAGCTGTACCATTTTACATTCCCACCAGCAGTTCACAAGGGTTCTAATTTCTCCACATCCTTGCCAACACTTAGTATTTATTTTTTTTTTTTTTGGATAGTAGCTATTCTGATAGGTGTAAGGTGATGTCTCATTGTAGTTTTGACTTGCATTTTCCTAATAGTAATACTGAGCATCTTCTCGTGTTTATTGGTCATTTCTATGTAGCCTTTGAAGAATGTCTTTTCAGTCTTCTGCCCATTTCTGAATTACACTGTTTCGGGTTTTGTGTTGAGTTTTAGGAGTTCTCTACATATTCTAGATATTAATCCCTTATCAGATACATGATTTGCAAATGATTTCTCCCATTCTGTGGGTCATCTTTTTACTCTGATAGTGTCTTTTGGTGTACAAAATGTTTACATTTTCATGAAGTCCAGTTTGTCTAATTTCCTTTGTTGCCTGTGCCTTTGGTGTCATGTTTAAGAAATCGTTGTCAAATCTGATGTCATAAGGCTTTTGCCCTGTGTTTTCTTCGGAGAGTTTTATAATTTTAGGTCTTCCATTTAAGCCTTTGATCCACTTTGAGTTAATCTTTGTTGAAGATTGAGGTAAGGGCCCAACTTAATTCTTTTGCTGTGGATGTCTGGTTTCCCAGCACCATCTGACTTTTTAAACAACCAGGGCCACACAGATGGCATGGGAGAGTGTGTCATAGAGATCTCCTTCTGGAGTTGTTGATTAGACTTACTTTCCTCATGTGATATTCTACAGATTCAAAGCCCCTCAAGGAGCCTGGGAGTCTTTCAGTGGGATAAATGTCTGCAGCGAGGGGACTTCTACGTGCCAGCCTTCAGCTGCCTTTCCCAAGGGAGGCTTAGCCCCTGGGGATGAAAATGAGCATGTGAATTATTATAGTTAGCACTTTGGGGACATCAGTGCCACCCATCCTTTCAGAGGGGTCCAGTAGTTCCCCAGGAGTAGATGTGGGACTGATGGCATCAGGCATTACTGAACTTGCTGGAAATGTAGATTCTCAGGTCCCCTCCCAGACCCGCTGAATCAGAAGCTTGGGATAGGGCCCAGCCATCTGTATTTTAACAAGCCCTGCAAGAGATTCTGTTGCCCACTCAGGTCTGAGAACCACTGTACTACCCTACCCACGAAGCTGCCTCCCAGACTCCTGCATTAAAATCAGTGCAAAAACTCCTCCTCCATTTAGCTGTGCTTGAGGAAGATGCCCCTTCTTGATTTTACAGGCTTCATCTCCACTGCCAAGCAGGGGGCCCAGCACAGAGAGGGTGCAATAAATACTTGTCTTAAACTGCCACAAGTCTAAATAGCTGCTCCACTCTGCTGCTGTTGACTTAGGCCAGGATTCTGAGGGTGTGAGACCTGGTTCTCCCAGCAGTGTCTCTGATGAAATGATTTTACCTATGGGCCTTGTCACAGAGGCTGGTCCTGGGGACCCCTGGGGTTAAAATTACCCACTGGAAGGAAGCACTCATGTTGAAGAGGCTGGCTTGGGTGCTTCTCACTTAACCAGGCCCAGCCCAGCATTCAGGGGACTTTATGACCACTTATTACTATTTTTTATAATAATGGAAATTGGGCTTTTAGGCAGAACACAGTCAGCTTATATTTAGTGAGCTCCCCCTATGCACATCCCTCCTGAATGCTCTGAAGTGTGCAAAGGGGTGGGAAGTGTACTGTGCCCTCCAAAAGTATAGACTCTACCTGAGCAGGTAAGTCAAAGCGCTAAGATGACGAGTCGACACACCTGGCCACTCAGCTGCCTCTTCCAGCCTGATCCTTTTCCAGTTGGATTTGAAAAAGCTGCCCACAGGTACATGCACGAGATGAGGCTACTCTAGGAAGACCCCTTGACAAGTAGCGATTTTTTGCTTAAACCCTTTTACCAGAATTTTAAAAATTTCTGCTGATCCTGCTGGAATGCAAAAGGTAACTGCAGCTCTTGGCAGAAGCACACTGACGATGTACCCTGCACGAGGCTTAGGTGCCCCCATTTGGGGTAAGGTCATGTAGAAGGGTTCTCAGGGCCAGTCACTCCTGCAGAGCATTGTCTCTGGAGGCCTGAGTAGGGTGGATGGAAGATGGGTCTCCCTGCGGTGACTGTTAGCCCCGGCCAGTAGGCAAAAGCAGAGGAGAGTGAGTGTAGGGATGGTGAGGGTAGGAGGGGTGGCTCTAGGGTCCGCAGAGGAGGAAGCTCACCATTCCCTGGTGCCTGAGACAGGCCTGGTAGCCAAAAAGAGCCATGACTGTGCTGACCTGGAAGCCAGCTGGGCAGACAGACCCTGCTTACGGCCAGCAGCAGTGTTGGTTTTTCTTTATCGAACTGCTGTCAGCCAGAGCTGGATTCAAATCAGGAGATGGTACCCACTGACTCAGAGTTTGTGCAAGAATAATAGGGAACTGAGAGTCCAGCTTGGCACTTAAACACTTTTCACCTCAACTGACTATCCAGCCTTTGGTTAATCTAATGTTGAACATGCATCAGAAAAGACTCAATTGAGAAGATACTTGCTTGAGTGTTTTTTTTCCTCCTTAATGTGTCCTTTTTATAGACATTTTTCATTTTATCTGTAAATTTATTAAAGTAATTCTGTTCATCTTAGAAAAATTTTAAAATACAGGAAAATTTAGAGAATTTTTTAAAAATCCATATTCCTGCCACTTAAAGGCAGTCTTTGATATTATTTGAATATTTATTTCTAATGCTTTTTATATGCATATTTATATAGCTGTTATATATATAATTTTTTATTCTGCTTTTTTTCCTCACTGTAACGAGCATTTTTCTACATGTCTTTGTAAACATGATTTCCATGGTTGATTAAAATTTGATGACATTATCACAATTATCCATTCTCTAATTGATGAATATATTCTCATGTTTTACTTTTATAAATAATCCTGTGATGAAACTAGGCTTTTTTTTGAGAGAGAACTGGACTGTTCATTTTATTAAAATTCCTCAGAATTTTAAAACAAACTGCATCCATTACTGTTTACTGTGGCTAGATTTGTGAGAGCCATTTTCACAACTTTAGCTTGTTTTATGGAACAC
This sequence comes from Mandrillus leucophaeus, assembly GCF_000951045.1. Lineage (NCBI taxonomy): Eukaryota > Metazoa > Chordata > Mammalia > Primates > Cercopithecidae > Mandrillus > Mandrillus leucophaeus. The sequence continues at coordinate 2,925,254 of NW_012109474.1, read as the reverse complement.
AGATCAGTTTTACTGGTTTAAAATCTTACAAAGTTATAGAATGGTGATTTAGTGTTGACTATATATAGAATTTCAATGAACCCTCATTCAAAATTGTGCCGCCTCCAGTGGTAACGTTCATCCTGTGTGAAATATCTACTTTGTCTCATAGAGTGCTCTCCAGGGATGTACTGAGGTTTAAGAAATAGATACCCCAACTCTACAGAAAGGTTCCTGCCCAGTCCAGTGTCCAGCTAACCTAGGAGCTTGAAGTCCTGGGGCTATCCAGGGACAGGAAATTGGAAGCATGTGGTGTGCAGGGCCCAGCCTCAGCATACTCTCCCGGGGCAGTTTCACCCCCACCCACCCACACATCCTCCCAAGACTTCAGTCCTCACCAACATACTGATCCATCTCTAGCCCCTAATTCCAACTGCTCACTGCGCCATGGGGACTACAGCTGAACACATCTGAACCCTGAAACCCCATCTTGTCTCAATAAGTGACACACATGTCACTCAAGCATCTAGACTTTCTTCCCACTTACTTCCCACATCCAAGTAGTCTCCAGGTCTTGACAATTCCACCTCCTAAATCTCTGCAGCTCATTCACATCTCCCTCTGCTCCCTGCCATGGGCCATGCCATGTTGTACTCCAGCCAGATGGCCTATCTCCCCATGGAAACCCTTCTGAAGCCCTGATGACCAACTCACTGCTTTTTCCTGGATCCAGCTCCCTTCCCTGGGTTTTGGAATCTCTTGACCCCCGCCCCTTCTGCTCTGCCTTCTGCATGACAGCATTTCCCCAGCAAGTCCTGCTTGTTCTCCTTCTCTGAGGCCTTTGTACCTGGAGACCTCTTGTCTGCCTTTTTCACATAGCTAGCTGCTCCTGTCTTTTACCTGTTCAGACCTGTTCTGTTGCCTGAGTCAGTGGATGGCATTCTTCTGTGTTCCGCAGTCACTCTGGATTCACTCGTGTCATGGTGTGTTCCAGGCTGCAGTGCCATGATCTGTACTTTAGTGTAATTGATAGGTTCTAAGCAGGTGTTGTGCCTGCAGCACCTAGCACAGTGCCTGGCCTGAAGAAGGCAGATGATGAAGATTGGTGGGAGGGAGGGTCAGGGAATGGGACTCCCTTATTCTCCAACTGGAATGGCATAGCATTTGAATGCATCAAAACTATGTCTTTCACACAAATTCGTGTTTCCATTTATATGAGGTACCTAGAAGGGTCAAACTCAGAGACAGAAAGTAGAATGATGGTTGCAGCAGATAAGGAGTGGGGTTAGGGAGTTAGTGTTTCATGGGGACAGAGTTTCAGCTGGGAAAGGTGAAAAAGTTCTGGAGATGGATGGTGGGGATGGTTGCACAACATAAATGGACTTAATGTCACTGAACTGTGCGCGTAAAAATAGGTAAGATGGGGCCGGGCGCATGGCTCACACCTGTAATCCCAGCACTTTGGGAGGCCAAGGCGGGTGAATCATGAGGTCAGCAGATTGAGACCATCCTGGCTAACATGGTGAAACCCCATCTCTACTAGAAATACAAAAAAAAAAAAAAAGCCAGGTGTGGTGGTGGCCTCCCGTAGTTCCAGCTACTCAGGAGGCTGAGGCAGGAGACTGGCGTGAATCCAGGAGACGGAGCTTGCAGTGAGCCGAGATCTCGCCACTGCACTCCAGCCTGGGCGACAGAGCGAGACTCTGTCAAAAAAAAAAAAAAAAATAGGTAAGATGGCTAATTTTGTGTTTTATATTTTTTACCACAATAAAGCACGCATATTCTTTTGGCACTGTTGACCAGAAAGGATGATGAGGAAATGGTAGTGAGCCTGTGAGGGAGGAGAGGAGAGTGGAGAGGAGAGGTGATGTGTGGGGGACCCATGGGGTATGGTTATGGGAGATGATATCCAGGAATGTTTACAGAATGGGATAAATAGAAATGTCACAGATGTGCCCTGGGCAGAAATCCTTGAAAAACAGCCAGAGCTTTCACCCAACCTGGCTCTCTTTGTCTTGAGGCACAATCTCACAGCTGAGTAGGACCTGGGGTGGCTGTCAGCTCAGGCACCCAGCCAACAGCTGTCACTGAGCTCAGTTCTGGCCTGTCAAGGCTGGAAGAAACCTTAGCCACCAGCTGTTCTCACTCCCTTAAGCCACACCTGAGTAGGCTAAGGTTCCAGGACTGTGCAGTGTGCACCTTGAGCCAGGAGGGGACCCAGGGCTATCTCTACACCCAGTGTTCCTCTAGCATGTGACGCTGGCTCTCCTGAGGATGGCCTTGGCTGCCGGAAGATCACCCAGGCACTGAGGGGATCCTGAACTTCTGAACTTAGCAAATAGACTCACCATAGACTTGATGACTGATCAATGATCATTACTGATCACCTTATTTTGGGGCCTTCGTCATGTCTGCAGAGTTACTATCTCTGTGCATGGTTCTAAATCTTCTGGAAATCACCACATATATGGTGGAGTCATGGGGGCGCCCTGGACCAGGAGTCGGGAGCCCTGGCCATCTGTCCTAGGTCAGTCTCTAAACTTGCTGTGAGCCTTCCCCTCCCTGGGCTCAGCTTCCTCACTCAGCAAATCAAGAGATTCATTCTCCCCAGCCGTCTCCTAGTTCCATCATGCTATGGCTCTGTAACAGACATGCAACCAATGCATACTCATCCACATCTTTGGGTTTTCTTTGGGAAATTTTGAATCTCATATATCCCAGGGTCCTGCTGGCAGTTTGTGTGTGATCATCAGACTTCATCTCAAACACAAAGTTAAATGTACTACCCAGAAAATATAATGTTCCAAAGTTGAGTTCCAATAGCACATTCGATTCTGTATGTAGGTATTTTTCCTCTGCTGACATTGACAGTTGGTGGCTTTCTATATGACCAAAACAACAAAACTGTGTCCCTGGTGTATCTTCCAAGTCATTAGTCCTGGACAAAAATGATGCTCCCTGAAAAATGGGGAGCAAGGGGTTCTCTGGGCAAATAAAGTCAGAAAATCCTGCATTGTTTACCTTTTCTTGGAAAGCCACAAAGCATGTGAACATGTTTGGATTCTAGGAATTCCTATGTTTACTATATGTCATTTAAAATCATGAGCCCAGCATTTCCACAAGGAGGAGTTTCACAGCCAAATGTGTTTAGAAACATGAACACTGTTGAATCACTTCGGGGAACTGCCGCTCCTGAGGCATTGTGCAGGTGCTTCACGCTTGTGACTTGAAGTCATGAGTTCACATCCAGGTTCCAGCTTTGACTGCTTGCTGATGGCAGTCAGAACTTTCCATGTGTTTCAACGTTTAAAGAGCGAAGTTTCCCAGTGGACAAAAGAAGGAGAGGAGGGGAGGCCCACACAGGGAGAGGGCCCTAGGGCAGGGAGTAATGGCAGCGGCCCTTGGGCTGTCTTCCAGAGGCAAGAGCTGGAGTCAGAGAACAAAAAGCTGAAGAATGACCTGAATGAGCTGAGGAAAGCCGTGGCCGACCAAGCCATGCAGAATAACTCCAGCCACGGCTCCCCAGACAGCTACAGCCTCCTGCTGAACCAGCTCAAGCTGGCCCACGAGGAGCTCGAGGTGCGCAAGGAGGAGGTGCTCATCCTCAGGACCCAGATCGTGAGCGCTGACCAGCGGCGACTCGCCGGCAGAAACGCGGTAACAAGATGGCGGCCCGCGGTGGGGCTGCTGAGGGGTGACCCTAGGTGATAAATTAGTGTTTTTTAAATGTATCTTTACCCACGAGGGTCTAAAACCTGAAAGAGCAGAGTCTCTCGCTGTGGGGTCTCCTCTAAAAAGGCAGAGCAAAAGACTTGCTGCCCTGTCAGCATGACCTTCCCTGGGGGATGCAGCTAGAAGCTTCTAGAATCTTCTGAAGTTAATATGAAGACGTTTAATAGGTAACCTCAGGGTGGCCTTTTCACCTCATACCCCTTACTGTTTGCTTTCTGAAGTGGAGAGAGTCCTTGGTCCCTCTCATTCCCCCAGGGTGGCAAGTTCTGTTCACTGTATTTTCCTAATGTTCTCACTTCCTGGGACAGACTAGAGCCAGAAGGTGGGGACCAAGGCCACCTGGGTCACTCCATAGGCTCTAAAAGCCTGAGCCACTTCTGGGCATGAACCTCAGGACGGCTGGGGTAAGCAGCTGCTGATGAGTGTGGAGGATTCCAGCCGAGCCAGGGTCTACCTGTGTGCTCTGGACTTGGGTGCTCTCTCCTCCCAGGGGCACCTCCTGGCCATCTTCCCCCACCGCCCCACATGCAGCTCTGTCTCAGCCTGGCCTCGTCGTTCTGTGTCTCTTCCAAGGTGACCTTTTGGAGTCATGTTCCTGGCCTGGGTTTGATTGTGGTAATCTCTGTTCTTCCAGGCCTTTGTCTTTTCCCAAAGGCACGTTTTTATACCTGTTTGTATATAAAGCCATTTTGTGGCAATTGTTTAACCAGAGCTATTTTTTTATCTGGGGATTTCTAGGAGCCGAACATTAATGCCAGATCAAGTTGGCCTAACAGTGAAAAGCATGTTGACCAGGAGGATGCCATTGAAGCCTATCATGGGGTCTGCCAGACAAACAGGTAAGGCCGCCGTGGTCACCTGTGCTGGACGAGGCCACAGAGAAGGGACCTGCCCAGCTGAATCTGTTTGGGGTTTTACTCAGGTGATGACCATGTGCTGAGCATCAGAGAATTATTAGAGGACACGGAAAGACTGACTCAGTCCCCTGCCCTACTGTTAGCTCAGCAAGGCTCGAGCAACACACTGTCAGCATCTAGAGCCCAGGTCCCCTGAAAAGGATTAGGAACAGCGAGCTTCCCTGGGAGGATAACAGGAGTGGAATAGGAAGGTCTGGCTGAGAACAGCTTTTCTCCTTGAGAGGAAGCTAGCTGGGGTGGGGGCTGGCTAACTGACAGCGGAGGGCTGCTTAGCCACCTGCTGCAATGCGCTTCTCATGCGTGCAATGTGTGTCACACATTGGGGGCCCACCCTCTGTCATTCAGAACAGATGGAACCCAAGCTGGGCACTCGGGGGTGGAATGGGAGCATTTCACCTCCACCGTCTTAGCCAAAATGAGATCTCCCTGGATGTGAGTTTAGCAACCACTGTCCCCTCGAAGATGAGCTGAGCCAGGGTTAAGGCAAACAAGAGTGATTGTCTGAGGGCGGCAGCAGGGCCAAGCATTGTCAGCAGACAGAACGCAGACCCCCAAGGCAGAGTGCCTGAGAAGGCGCACTGCGGAGTCCACTCCTCACCGTTTAGTAGCGGTCGCATAGCGGCGTCCCTTCTGCGGCTTTGGGGAAGATGGGGTGAGCTCCTATCATCCATGTAAGGAACTTAGGACAGTGCCTGTCTGTGGTGCACTCATGATGAGTGTTACTGCCGTGATCAACGTTGTTATCGTCTCTGCTTCCTCATGCCCCTGTGGGCACCTATAAAAATGGAGCTGGCTGACCGAGTATGGTG
>NW_012109474.1:2874719-2919525 GCF_000951045.1 Mandrillus leucophaeus | reverse complement strand
AAAAAAAAAAAAAAAAAAAAAAAAAAAAAGACAGAGCTGGTCTTTTCCCTGGCTACCTTTCTGTCTTACCTCCACTAGTAGAATGTTGATAATCATTAAGTATTTGTTCAAAATTGGTGAAAACAGCAAACATTTCCAAAAAATGTCACTAGGTGGCACTGTGAGTGCAACTTTTAAGTTTTACTGAAGACTTCTGGTGCTTTGATTCCCAGGTATTTTCATCCAGTCCCTCTTCCTGCAGAGGAGGAGACTGAGGCCCGGAGGGGTGGAACAGCTCAGGCCCGCAGGTGGCCTGTGCCTAAGTCAAGGTAGAATCCGGAAGGCCTGACTCAGGCTGGGGCGGCTTCCAGCCACTGAGTAGGTAATCAGAAGTTGAAGGTGTTGTCGCAGGCTCCAGGAGGAAATTAAATGTATTTCAAGAGAGATATAATTCTTTTCCCTAAAGGAGGGAGAGAAGGAATGCAGGTGACTCTCAGTGCTAAAACTGGAGTCAAGATTTAGTAATTTTTAATTATCTTGGGTTGAAGATAAGAAATGAGATGAATAAGAAAAAGCCCAGGTGATATTAAAGTAGAAAGGAAGAAGCACCGTGTGCTTGATCTGACAAGCGGTATGCGTATCTCCCGATCTTCAGAGCCGTCACTGTTGGCAGCCCCTTTTATTCATTTAGCGGTTGTCAGGGATCCAGATCCCAGTTTAGGTTTTCCCAGGGGCTGCTTAATACCCTAGATTTGTCTTCCTTTACAGCAATAATAATGATGGTGATAAAATAAGAATAGCTTTTATTATATCTTAAAATAATTCTGTTCCCAGCAAGCCTGGCATACAATAGGAAATTAATAGCCTGTGAAACTGAGTTAAGTACAGAAAAGGAGCCGGCTGCCCTGGGGAGCGGAGGCCTGAAGAGCCAGCTCCGCGGTGTGTGCTTCACCAGGTGCTGTGGAAGTGGCCACAGTGGGTCTGCCCCTCTCCCAGTCTGGCCTCAGTTTTGGGAAGTGTTCATGATTGCTCCAAATCCCAGCATTGAGGGAGGAGAGCTGCCAGGCAGGCTGGCAGGGAACAGGGACCCAACTGGGACTCCGTGGAGCCCACAGCAAGGGGATTCCCATTACCATGAGGGCCACCCTGGCAACTGGGATGCTTTGGAGATAGACAGCTGCTCTACCTTTCCTACCATTTTCCTGTAATGGAGAGTTATACTGTTTAAATATAAATTATATCTACACGTGTGATTTGTGGGGGACCATTTAGAATTTTGATGACATCTATCCTCTCCCTAGAACAAGTTACACTCATATGCTGAATTTTGCTTAGATTTCTGGGGGCTTCCATCACATTCCCAGTCACAGCCCCTTTAAGCATTCATGATCCTCAAGTTCAGAACTTTGATCACTTGCTAACCTTCATAGTTTATAGAGTTTTGTTTTGGTCCGTACAACTGTGTCTTTTCCCTTGTTTTGAACTCTGGGGAGAGAAGCCATTACTGAGGGTCTGCTCTGAGAGGAGCTGTAGGAATGCGGGTGGCACTTCCGCTTCCACAGAGCTTTCTCCTTTTATACCTCTGGGAACTAAGAGACACCAACATCATTATCACCATTTTATATATAGGAAGATGAAGGGGCAAGAGGGCTGCGAATATGAGCTGGGTGCTGGGCAGTTTGTCGTCTTTTCAGGGCTGTCTATGGGAGGAGGATGGGGAAGTGGGTTAGGAGGGCACAAGTTGCCGCTGCCCTCAGACCAGCCTCACCTTGGGCGAGCACTTAAAGTCACAGAGCTAGATAGGGGCAGGAGCGCGGCCAGGGCTCCGGTCTGGCTCTAAGAACAGTGCTTCTTTGATTCCTGTCCACTTCTACCCAAGCCTTACCAAGAGTGTAGAACTCCAAAGTGAGACTGGTGCGTTCCTGATGTCCCAGAAAACCTCCCAGCAGCTCCTCTCCACCCAGCAGGTCCCCGGCAAGACAGGAGGCCTCCAGGCTTTGCCACCTAGGCTTGGTCAGATGCAACTGGGGTTATTATTCACACACACCCCATACACACACCATGGGCCTGTCCAGGGCAGTGGAGATTGTGTTTGACAGGGAACTGTGTACAGTCTCAAGATTTGCTTGGAGCTGTTAGCTCATTTGACCTTGAGCCTCGGCTGCTGTGGGCTGCCTTGCTCAGAATGGCAAAGAAGGCAGGAGGAGCTGACTTCTACCCAGCTCCTCCCCCAGAGGGCCCAGCTTTAACCAGTCCTAGCTAAGAGCTCTTGGCTTTTTCCCGGGAGGTGATCGTTTCCTTATGTTTCCCAAAGTTCTGCTGGTCCTGAGTCAGTAGCACAGTTTGGGTCTCCTGTAATTTCATGGCTGGGTGGTATCGATCCACAAACCGTTCACCCTCATGTGGCCAGGCCTAGGGCCTCGGATGTTTCTCTGCTGTTCCTCGCGTTTGGGGTGTGTCTTCCATTTCCCAGAGGTCCCCGGGAATATGCTAGGAGGTTGAATAGAAAGCTTGGCTATGAACTAAAGAAGTTAGGCTATCTGTGGAGCACACCGGGGGCTTTTTAGAACCGGGAAACCGACCATCTCTGAGCTGGCAGGAACCTTGTCTGTTTCCCCAGGGAGGCAGGTTCTTAGCTGTGTCAGGGCTAAGAAAAACAGGGCAGATCCTGTTTTTCAATATCTTCACAGAGGCAAAGATTATTCTAGGCCTTGTCTGGTCTTCTATAAGATCTGGAAGAAACCTTTGCATAAGGTTAGTAATTAAAGATCTGGAAGAAACCTTTGCGATAATTCAGCGGGTTGCTTTCACTTTACCCATAAAGAAAGAGGCCCAGGGCGTGGAGGTGATTAGCCCGGGCCACAGGCTCATTACAGGTGGGGCTGGGAGTTGCCCTGGGCTGCTAGGTTCTCCAGCCAGTTTCCTGGATGCCGAGCCTCACTGCCTCCTGTGGCTGGGAACCGACTGCAGCGAGTTAACTTATCTCTGTGCGGCACAGTGGCCTCTCTGTAAATATTTGTAGATTTATTAATTGATATCAAGCACTTACATTTTCAACAAAAAATCCCGAGCCAAGTAGTTTGGGTTTTTTCTTCTCCCACCAGGAGGTGGCGCTCCCTCCCTGAAATTGGCCCATAGTGGCCTAAGTGGAGCTGGAGGATCTCCTCCGTGGGTTCTCTCCTCTGGGAACCAATGGCTGAAGCAAGTTGGTTGACTGGTTTTTAATTAACTCGTGTGTCTGATTTCCTGAGCACTGTGGGCTGCCTGGACTGCACAGTTCTCTACTTTTACCTTTGTCCATAGTATCTGGCTTGTTACAGGATTAAGAATTCCGGGAGTGTGGCCCTGTGAGGCTGGTGGCCTGGGCATTAACGCTGACTTCCTTGTTGTATGAGTCAGCTTCGCGTGCCCCACCCTAGAGAGCTCTGCAGTCTGTAGCTCTATGGGGACGACAGAGGTGAGGTGACCCTTTGAGACAGGGCCCCAGCAGCCCCTCCCTGGGGGGTTGGAGAGCTGGAGGCTGGAAAGGAGCTTTAGTGCAAGGTCTGGAGATGCTGGGTCCTGGCACAGGAGTCAGTGTTTCTCTGGTGTGGGGAAGGAGGTGGGTGGAGCCCAGGATCCCTGCACTCGTTCCCTTTCAGCGCTGATGCTCTCTGCTTCTGGCCCTCCCCAAGAATCACTGCAGTGGTGCCTACAGTCCTCCGGGGAGCTGTGCCTTTGGGTTAAAGCACCAGCCATGAAAGGCCCTAGTAAAATGCAGGCACTAACACCTGAGAAGGGATGATGCTGAGTTATGAGTTTGGGATTTGTTAAAGTCCGTGTTGATGTTAATGATGGAGAGGTATAATGAGGCACGCCCGACCCTCACTTCCTCTCATGGCCTGAAACAGTCTCTAGGGTTAAACGTTAAAAGAGCCCTGGCTGAGGAGGAAGTCCCTTCAGATGGTGGGGGGCCTTAGGATTTTACTTTTGGTTTACAGATGGTTTGCCCCCTGGGAATGAGGATGAGGGGATTATGGGTCCTTATTTCAGGCTGTATGAATGCAGTTCTTGCTCCATTATTCCTGCGTAGAAAGCTGGAATCTGGCCTGCAAGAGGAGTACTCCAGGAACAGAGGCTGTTAGGAGCAGGAAGGTGGGACAGAGTCCTGCTGGGGGCAGCAGGCCCCTACCTGCCCTCCTCCACCCAACCCTGCTGGCCCTTGAGTATCTCTGTGTGCCCAGGGCTGTGTGAGGTGAGGACATAGGTGTAGGTGGAACATCGGACACACCTGACCTCCAGGGGCTGCCCTTGCTGGCGTGGGGCAGACACTGGGTGACTTGGAGACAGCAAAAGAGTTTGCATGTAGAGGGGTAAGGAGTCCTGCTTTCCCAGATTGAGTAAAAGTGGTAACACACCCCAGTCCCAAGGTCAAGGGGAGACATCATTCAGTTCTCATCTAGGGCATCACAAAACTTGTTTTAGCTATTTGAGAAAGACCCTGCAAGGAGAACTGGAGTTAAGATTAGTTAATACTTTTGTGTGCTTAAGGAGTCTCAGAAAGATCTACATTGAAAAGCAGGTAGTGTCTGCAGTCTCCTTCCTTACCCTGGTTGAGGCTGACGTCCCCCAGGGGCTTCCCATGCTGCTCTGCAGGATGCAATGCCTTCCCCACCAGAGCCTGCTCATTGCCTGCAGCCTCCTCCACACACACATAGGGTCCTCTCCTCCCATCCCGTTTTGCATCTCTCCCTGTTCTTGTCTGAACCAGTCTGATTGAGGAAAGCACCATGTGTGAGGCTATGTGAATGCTTCTACTCTACCCTCACTGCTGCCTTGCTGCCATTTACAGAGTTGCCAGAACAGGTTGGCCCTCTGCTGTCTCTGGGGCAGCATGCTTTCCTACCCGGGGTTATTATAGGCCCCGCATGAGACCACATGAGCCCACTTCCAAGACAGTACCGGAAACCAGAGGACTTGGGGGAGAGATGCTGTTTGCAGGTGACAGGAGAGGACGAAGGGGAAATGGGAGTTCTTGAGCCTTGCCTTTTTTAAATTTCCAAACCTTGGCTAGAATCTCCTCACTTTCCAGGACTCCCTGCCTGCCTGTCTCCTCCCTCTACACTGGACACCCTGTTTTTCTGTGCTTTGTTTCTAGCAAGACTGAGGATTGGGGATATTTAAATGAAGACGGAGAACTCGGCTTGGCCTACCAAGGCCTAAAGCAAGTCGCCAGGTGGAACATATTCCTTTCTTCCTGTGTCTGCTTTGTCCGTTGTGCCTGCTCATGTCTCTGCTTAACCGTTTTTCAGCTAGAGTGGGTACGAGAGCACGGGGAACAGTTGGCATGCAGTCTGGCTGGTAGCCCCTGTGGTTGACCATCTGTTGCCATACCCAGGCTGTGCAGATGTGGTTGAGGATGGCTGGTTGTTTGGGTCAAGGTGATAGCATTTAGTGGACCTCAGGAACCACATGGTCCAGCCCACTTGTTCTATAGGTGAAGAAAGAGACAAGTGCGGGAGGTCACGTGGCAGCAGGCACGCAGCTCTTTAGAACAAGGCTGAGAAAGAAACATACCTCTGGGGGATCCTGAGCCTGTGCTGCTTCCACACTACATATTGGCCCTCCCAACTCTGCAGGATCAGCCAAAAATGTCTGCCTGATCTGTGCTGCTGGCTGTGCTCCAAATGCAACCTGTGCCCCCCAGAGCCTGCCATCAGTACGTGTGCTCATCCTGATCTCTGGGACTCCCTGGAGCTGATGGCAGCCAAGTGCAGTGCATGCGCCTTGACGTCTGGCCTCACAGCACCCTCGTGGGGTAGGGACACTGAAGCCTGAAGGGTTTAAGGAAATTGTTGGTGAAGCAGAAAATCCAGAATTTGAACCTGGTTCCATCTGATATCAGAGTCTGTGCCTGAAAGCCACTGGCCCTCAGGGGTGGGCGAGCAGCTTAGCTAGACAGGGTAGGCATGCACCAAAAGGACACCACGTGATGGTCACACCATAGGCCCGTTGACTGCAAGTGGCTTTTAAGAGCTGTGGCATAGCTTTGCCCATTGGAGCCTTTCAACAAGAGATGAACTGGTGGTCGCTGAGCTTGCTTTCCAGAAAGGAAACCGGGACTCTGCGAGGTGGCATGAGTGCTGGGCCCGGCTCCCTCAGCCAGGTGGTGGCGGAACAGGAGCCAGAAGCCCTCAGGCTGCTTCTCCTTGCTGCCTGCTGAGGATGGTAGTAGAGGTACCTTTGCACCAAGAGCATCTCTTCTTGGAAAAAGAAAGTTTACTCAGCTGATGCACAGGGTAGTGTTTCTCTGGGTTCAGATGTGGCCCCACAATCTGTGAGCAAGGTGACACAGTGGGTCTGTTTCCTTGTGAATGGAATAGGACCTTCCTCATGGGGCATTATAAGGAATAAGGTTAATACAGGTGAAGTACTTTGCACATGCCTGATATGTAACCATGGAATAACAAATATTAGCTGCTACTTCTATTACTATCGTGGTTATTATTCAGTAAGATCAGATTTTTGTCCCACCAAGAAGTTTGTTTTATTGGAGGAAGGACCCTTGTATGAAACCAGGTGATTCCTCGTGCCTCTCCATCAGCAGACCAGATGTGGTTTCAGGAATCAGCAACTGAATGCATTAATAAAGTCCAGACCTATGAATCAAGAGTCCTGGTTTCTAGAATCAGCCCTGCTCTTTTGGCCTTGGTTTTCTCACCTGCATGATGAGGTGGCTAGCCTAATGTTTAAGTAGGAATGGAACCCTGGCTGAGTCACTCAGCTACAGTCTACCTGCAGAATAAGACATGAACAGCGAATGTGCCGCACCAGGCAGGAGAGAAATCCTCACGGCAGCTCGCCTAGAACCCGACAGTGTCTGTTCTCTCCCATTAAATGTATAACTTATTGGTGACTACTTTTAATGTGCTTACTATAGCCAATATTGGATAGTATCTAAATGCTGTATTTCATTTAAAATCCTGATTTAATTACCCAATTATCCTCCACAAATCTCATGTTATATTTCTTTGGTAATAGGTAATATCACCTGTAGTGAATGAGTGATTTTTCTCAATCACTTCTTCATTCGTGTAACTTTGTTGAGGAGTCACTGGGAGTCAGGTGTTGCACCCGGTGCTGCTATGGGGCTGACTCAGCTACATAAAATGTGGTTGCTTCTATCAACAGTGTAGACTTCCCTCTCTCTCTTGCTCCCTTGTAGACATGGTCTCACCTCTCTTATGGCAATTCTCGCCTCCCAAACCATCAGAACTGTAAAAAACATGGCGCCTTCCTCCAGGGTAGCCACGGCCTCTAATAGCTGTCCCCTGGGCACAACCTGGTTCCTACCTGTGTGCCTACCTTGGACATAATCGTTATTTGCATCCCTGGAAGACACTGGGGTGGATTTTTTCCATGTAACCATGTCTGGAAGTTCTTTACAATACCTCTCCCCCAGCACCCTAGCTTTCTTCCATATGAAACCTGCTACACTGAATCAGAAAGCTGGTTTAAGTAACTAAGTCCAAGAATGACAGCATCATGGTCATATTAGCATCTAACTTCATGAAGATGAGGCTGCCTATGAGCCTTTATTCATCTCTTGCCTTCTATTATGATGGGAGCATTGCCTAGGTAACTGGCACCTCCTGGTCTTGGGCCTTTTGACCCAGAGTGTTATGAGATTTCTCAATCTTCACGAGATCTCTAGGTCTCTCTGCTTCTTGTCATGACACCAACTGATCTTACACCTTCCCCAAGATCGTTTGCAAATAGTCTTAGTTTTCATCTTTGGCTGGAGGAAACTTGTGTATAAAAATTGTATATGTAATAATTGTATGTATAAAATAAAATGGGGCTAGTAATAATGGTAAAGATAAAAATGAAAGGGGCTAATATTTTGCCTTTCTAAAATTTGTGGAGAATCTGCCACAGGGAAAATATGTGAATAATATAATTAGTTCAGTTTTGCCAGAGTTTAATCTTAAGAAGGAGGTTCTTGTGAACTTTGGGGCAGATGTAGATGTTTTTATTTAAAAGATGCTTTAAGAAATGTGTTTCTGTTGATGGACATTTTGACAGGGAGGTAATCTTTCAGTCCCAAACCGCTAAACTGTGCTCACAGAATGAGGAACAAGGGTTGAGAAGAAGGCTTAGGACCAGATGTGCCTTTGGCCTTGGTTTCCCTTCATCTGAGAGGAGGACAGTTCGGCCTGCTTGCCTCGTGGTCCCCATGGCATCTGTCTCCTGCTGCATTCATCCCTCTCGGGGATGTGCAACTGCTGCTGCTGTGTGCTTGGCTGCTCCCCTGCTGTGTTTCTGCCTGTGTCCCCTCACATGGGGGCCCTAGCCTGGGCCACGTGCTCACCTGTCCTCTCCCTGACGCAGGCTGCTGGAGGCCCAGCTGCAGGCCCAGAGCCTGGAGCATGAGGAGGAGGTGGAGCGTCTCAAGTCCCAACTCGAGGCCCTGAAGGAAGAGATGGACAAACAGCAGCAGACCTTCTGCCAGACGCTACTGCTCTCCCCAGAGGCCCAGGTGGAATTCGGCATCCAGCAGGAGATATCCCGGCTGACCAATGAGAATCTGGTAGGTAGCCATGTCTAGTGGACCCCAGCTTTGGGAAGTCACGTTCTGGAAGAAAATGGGATCAGGGGTTGCCTTTGGCAAAACTGACAAGGTTCATGACCCTTGGCCCTATAGTAGGAACAGAGATTCTTAAGACCCCTTCACTGGAGCTGAAAGGTCTCAGACAGCCACACTCGTACGTCTGGGGCCTTGGTGTTGGCTGGGTGGCCTCACCTGCCTTCTTGCCAAATTTCATTGGTCTAGCTGAGCTGCTTTACCTGGCAGCTGGCTTCCAAGAGGATGAAAGCAGGAACAGTAAGACCCCTTAAGGCTCAGTCCCAGAACTAACTGTTGCTTCTGCCCATTGATCAAAACCGGTCTCATGGCTAGACCAGATATGGTGAGGGAGAGATTCGACCTCTTGAGGGGAGGAGTAGTGGAAGAAATTGTTGGGGGCCTCTTTGCAGACAGTCACCAAAGGAGCCCCAGCAGATGCCAGGGAAATGGAAGAGGGCCCCTGTCCTGTAAGAGCTTGCAGACTGGTCAGTAGGGGAAGCAAGGCATGTAATAAAGAAGAGAAAGTAGATAGTGTTTTTAAAAGCATGATTCTGCATTGAGTTAACAATGAGTATTACAGGAAGAGAATAAATGGTGGGGTGAGCTTTTGGGAGGACATGAGGCTTGAGCTGAGACAGAAGGTATGAAGGGGATGTAAACCATGGAGACTGGCAGAGGGGGAGGGAGAAGAAAAACATGGACCAAGGCACCTAGACAGGAGTGAAGGCAGCCGGAGGGCGGGGCTCAGCAGTGCCAATCACCTTCTGGAGCTGAATGTGCCTGCGGAGTGCAGCACGTTCATGTGCCCACAGTGTGTCTAGTCCAGGAGTCCAGCCATGGCTGTCATTTCCCTTTATAACCAGATCACCTGTGGTTGGGTGGCCAGTTCACTTGATCCCAAGAGGAAAAGTGGGGTCCCAGACCCACAGCTGAATAGCACTTACATACACATCTTCCCTTCCTCCCTCTGCCTCCCTCTCTTTGTCTGCAAGTCACTCTCTGTTGCATATACATGTGTTACCTGGTGGCTTTATGGAAAGAAATGCACCATATTAAATAAACCTACCTGGCCAGCTTCTGCCAGGTAGAGGAGGCAGCCTAGGAAATGCATTTGGTGGCCCATGTTCCCTGGAGGGCCATGGACCAAGTAGTGCAGTGGACAACCACTTTATGAAGAGGGCTGTGCAGCGTGCAGGTACTGTGTCAGCTCACGGCGCCCCAGCACAGGGCTACCAAGGCCACACTTAGGAGAGTCAGTGAATGGAAAGTCGTGGGTAGTCCTACCTTAAGAGGCCGTGACAGTAAAAGAAAACAGTGCAGTGGGCCCCTCTGCTGGAGTGGTGACCCTGGGGCATGAGTAGGGGCCTGTACTGCTGGCCAGGCAAAGAGGAGGAGGAGGGCTCCAGCTTGCAGCCTGATGAGAGACTCCTTCCAGAATGTGGTGGTCCTCGTTTGCCCAGACAGAGGCTGGGACCCCTAAGGAGAGCCAGCCGCGGCGGGTTCCAGGGGCTGCTGGTGATGTATGTTCGCTGGCTCAGCAAGCATTCCTGCCTACTGTGTGCCAGCTGGTGAAGCACTGACCTCTGGCAGAGGGGAGACCGTGTATACACAATTAACCACAGCACAGGGTGCTGGGCAGCCTCAGGGGGAGTGTAGGGGAAGTCAGGGGAAACGGCTTGAGGCTGGAGTGGTCCAGATGGTGTCTGTGTGGAGGGGAGGATGTGATTGTCCTTCCTGGTAGCAACTTGAAAAGTTTAGCGCCATCTTCAGGTGGACTCATTTTTCATTTCCAAGCTTCCTTAGGAATTGAATTCATTCTGTAAGCTTTTGTAATTTTAGGCTTTAGGACTTTGGGCCTTGGTGTCTTCACAAGTTTAAAGCCACTGTGGCCAGCACTGTGTTCCCTTTATTTGTTCTAAATTTGTTGATTTCAAGCTTTAAAGATTCCCGGGTGGTTCCAGGACCCCTACAAAGTTTGCAAAGCATAGCTCTGTATAATTCCCCTTAGTACGTTAAGGAATTCAGCCTTCTGGGATTTGTAGGGGATTGGGGGTTGGACACCCCGGGAATGTCATAGCACAAAGCCACCATTAGTGACATGGATCCTTACAGTCCCTCTGCTTGAGCATTTCGGGAGGAGTATTGGATTTTCTGGGCTTTCCTGAGAAGCTGACTGAGATGTCAGAGCTCTTGAAGACAGGAGTCAAAGCCTCGCCACTGGATTAATCTTTCCTTCTTGAAGCATCTGGTGTATAAGATGCCGCAAATAGGTGTTAGAGCATTTATTGTCTGTCCTCCCAGGGTGTGGTGAAGGTTTTCAAAGTAATAGTGGAAAAGACATCAGAAATACTTTATCCTGTGGATTTGATAATGTCGCACAGAGGAGCTTTGGACTGATGGCGGTCATAGGACCAGCGTCCTGGTCCTCATCTGGTCTGGAGCAGCCCTGGGCTCCCCATTCACTGGGCTGGCCAAGTCGTGTGGCCCCACGTGTTGGTTAACCCTTTACAAGAGTCAGAGCCGTAGCTGAGGATTCAGTGGGGTTGGATCCGGACAGGGTTATATGAGCACGAGGCAGGGGTGGCAGTGCAGCGGAACCGGGGAGCCAGGGATGTCACATGCTTTGGTACTGCTTGGGAAGGCACCTAACAGGGGAGACAGAGTCTGAGTAGAACTCGGGGTTCACAGGAGACCTTCGGTAGCCACAGCGAATCCTGGCTCAAGTTTCTCTAGACACTTGGGTCCTTTCTACCAACTACCCTCTCACACGAGGCCGCTCTTAGGTCACTGACTGAGGTTTTACTGTCTGCCGCCTCTCCTTGTCATTTCAGCTGAGTTTTTAGATGTCTCCATTTAAGAAGCATTTTTAAAGATTTGCTGCTTTATCACGATGAATAAAGTCCCTAACAACATCTATAACTAGGTGTGTAGCTTGGGATGGCCACAGCCCTGGGACTGGGCCAACTCCTGTCCACAGGCTGATCTTAAAAAGTCACCCAATGTGTTTGTAGAGGCTCCACCATGGAATGCTCACTTATGTCTTCCTGTCACTCTCTAGTTGCCAAGGGTGGCTCTAATGGTGATGGCGCAGGGCTCCTCTTCTCCTCTTTGTGTCCCTGGCCACAGAGGACCACTGCTCAGCTGGGATGGAGGTGATATTAATGACAGCAAACTCCTCCCCCAGCGCCTTGCTGTTCTAGGTCTCAGTGGGCTGACGGGCTTCCAGTGGCAACAGCTGCTAGGGACTGCGGCCACACCAGTGTCCTGGTTTGCCTCTGGGCCCTGGATAATCTCACTTGCCCACTTGCTCTTCCAACCTCCCCGCCCCCTGCATTCTCACACCCCCACCTGTCCATTCCTTCCCAGGGTGCCGCCCGCCCCACCCTGGAACTCCCAGGCTGAGTATGTCTCCTGGGGGGTTGGCATGGCAACTGGAGGAGGCTTGGCTTGGGGAGGCTTGGGGTTCAGCAAGGCGCCAGAGAGCCTGACCTGGGAGGAGTCTCGCTGTGTCGTTACTGAGAGAATGGACTCTGACTCATCATCTCCCACTTCCTGAGTTCCAGAGCAGGTGGCAACAGCCTGTGAGGAGCAGCTCTTCAGGCAGCGTCCCTGACTGGCGCATTTCCAACGGCTGCCCACGGGCCACACTGGTCACCTCTACTCCAAGCAGGATTTTACCCCCACCATCCCAGGCCTGGCTGATGTCTGTTCTCACACTGCTTCCTCTGCTTCCAGGACCTTAAAGAACTGGTAGAAAAGCTGGAAAAGAATGAGAGGAAGCTCAAAAAGCAACTGAAGATTTACATGAAGAAAGCCCAGGACCTAGAAGGTAGAGGGGTGTGAGTGAGTGTGTTTTGTGAAGCAGAGGTACACTTGGCCACGCCTGTGGGTGTGAGCTCCCTGCCCTCTGCACATTCTTCCTGCTTCACTGATTTCTTGGTGGCTCTGCCTAGTCCAGCCACACGATAGAAGTCAGATCCCATGAGCTTACACAGCTGCAGTTGCCAGAATATGGACAAAAGACAGTTGAATTCAGCCAGTTTGAGTGCTTACTCTGAGCAAGGCTCTGCAGGGCTAGAGGAATGGGGAACGCAGAGGTGACCTGGTGGTCTGTGCCCTCAAACGGCTTGAAGTTGGGAGGCAAGAGTGATGTGAAAGAATGCTGTGTAACACAAAGACCTAGACCCCAAGGTCCTCACTCCGTGCTGTGGGATGTCAGAATTAAAATTCCAATCTGGGATCTTCAGGTAGAGATTTAAATAACTCTTCCAGAAAGACCTAGAATGTTCTCTCCCTCTGACTCCCTGCTGCAAATCTCACTGTGTCATTCTTTGCATATGTCACCCTGCTTGGAACCCTCTTTCAGCCGCTCACTGCTTGGATACCCCTCCGCATCCTTCCACCCTCAGTTCGGGAGCCACATGCCCAGGGCTTGAGTCTTGTTTTAGACAGTCCTGACCCCACGTGCATGTTGAGCACAGCCCTGATCACGGGTGTCATTTTACCTGTTTAATCTCCTGCTCCTCTAGACTGGAAGCTCTTAGAGGGCAGGGATGTCTGCGATCTCTATCCAGGGGGACACATCTCTTCATACCTGCCCATGTGCCCACCAACCTTGGATTTCTCATTTGCTGTTCCTCCAGTTCTCATTCTCCTGGTCTCTTGGCTTCAAGCTTTGCTTACTCCTGAAGACCTATCACTCCCTCACTTCCGATGTTTCGCTGTGTCTGCCCCTACCTGTGTCCAGTTCTTGTCCCCTGTTACCAGATTGCTTAGTAGCTTCCCAGTCCTGTTTTTTCATAGCACTGTCTAGCCTTTGCCATCGCCTTATTGCCTGCAGAATGAAATCCCAGCCCTTGTCTGCCAGCCTTCATCCTCTCACACTCTCCCCCACCTCCACTCAGAGCCTTCCTCCAGCCACTCGGAGTTCATGGAGCACCCTCCCACCCTGGGTGTCACTCGCCCTGGTCCTCTTCCATTGGTCCTCTCCCAGTGGATCAGCCCCTTTGAACCTGGATGTGAGAGTCCCACCCACCCTTCATCCCACCTCCTCCGTGGGGTCCTTCAGCTCACCACCACCAGCACCCACATCACATACTCCTGGCTTGGTGCCTGACTGAGCTGTGCCATAGTGTTTCCATGTGAACGTACAGATGTGTCTCCTTAGCTCAGCTGGCCAGGGACAGATTGAGCATATGCCGTTGTATGTGTTCCCATGCTTAGGACAGTGCCCCGTCTGCAGTCAGCACTGAGATGCGTTTGGGGATAATTGTGTGGATACTCACTGTCCCTCCACCATGGTGTGAGGCTGAGGGGAAGCCTGTGTGAGGGTTGACCAGGCCTTTATACCCTCAACCCTGCCACCGAAAGTCTTCCCAAATAGTCATCATCATACGTAGTTGCAAAGACTGCACTTGGCAGCTTCCTAAACCTGAACCTGCATTTAGAGGCTGAGGACGTGTCCTTACTATCACCATCACCACCCTAATCCACTGCCCCCAGGTCACAGACAGTGCCCAGGCCTTGTCCTGAACACCTGGGTTTGCCCTGAGGCTGCGTCATGATGGCTGCATGGTGGCCATACACAGGGAACTGAGTGTAGTGGGCCAGGTTGAGGCCAAGCTCTTCCCAGAAAAACGGTATCCCCTTTCGTCACAAGTCAGTAGGGAAAGAGAAACAGCTGTGCAGGAGCGGTGAGAGACCATGCTGGTTCGCATCCTTCACAAGTTTTCTCTGGTCTGAAACCTGCCTGCTGCCTTTTTGGATTTTTCCTCTCCCCTGTCCAGAGTGTGGACCCCAGTGCTGGATGCTGAGCTCCTTGCTTACACTCAGGGTGTGGCTCTGGCTGCAGGAACACACCCCACAAAGAGATTGGGAGCTCGGAGAACGGAGAACCCAGAATGCCCCCTACCCCAGGTCCCATCCTCCACCTGCCAGAGATGCCCCTTCCCCTGCCCCAGGTCCCATCCTCTACCCACCAGAGATGCCCGCTACCCTCAGGCCTACAGCTGGAAGTCTCATCCATGCTTCTTGTTTTCTTTCCTGCTCAGCTGCCCAGGCATTGGCCCAGAGTGAGAGGAAGCGCCATGAGCTCAACAGACAGGTCACAGTCCAGCGGAAAGAGAAGGATTTTCAGGGCATGCTGGAGTACCACAAAGAGGACGAGGCCCTCCTCATCCGGAACCTGGTGACAGGTCAGGACCCTCTGTGCCACCCCACGCTGCCTGCCCCTCCTTCTGCCCCCACTCCCATCTCCATCCCCAGCACAACCCCTGCACCCCTTCCTCTACCTCCTGCACAGCCCCCACCTTCTGTCTCCTGCTTGCCCTTGTACCCACCCCCGTCTTCCTCTCCCCACACCCACTCCCATCCTCCCCCCAGCTCCTGCTGTCTCCAGCTACTATTCTTGATGATAAGACCCACCGCTGCTTTGTTCTGCCCATAGGATGGAAGTGGGAGGGGAGCCACCCACATGCTTTTCCTCAGCAGCAGCCACAGCCCCCTTTCCTTGGTGCAGCTCAGTATGGGCCACAGTGCTTTGGCAATGATGGCAGCTCATGCTTTTGGAGCACATCCGGTTGCCAGGTCCTCTGCCAGGCACATCACCCTCATCCCCATTTAATCCTCACAACCTCCTTTTAAGTCAGAACTACTGCCTTCTCATTTGACACTGAAGGAAACAGAGACTCACTCTAGTGACTTGCCCAGGTCACACAGCTGGGAAGCAGCGGATCAAGGATTCAGATTCCTTCTGTTTGGTTAGGACTTTACAGTTGAAAGTGCTGTGTGGTACAGCACATGTGGGTGTGGTCTCTGGAATCACATGGGCTGTGTTCAGACCTGGCTTCTTTCCTCACTAGCCACACATGGCCGTGGCGGTGCTGCTCACCAGTGTTCTTGTGTAGAGCACAGGAAAGGGAATCATGCCACTGGCATGGAGTTGTGAGAATGAAAGTTCATTTTTCATTGCTCACACATGGTCCCTGGACCAGCAACATCCGCATCACCTGGGAAGGGGTGAGAGATGCAGAATCTCAGGCTCCATGCAGGCCTCCTGGATTGCAAGGCACATAACAAGATGCCAGGTGATATCCACAGGCTCATTAAAGTCTGGGGAACACTGAGCTCATGCACTCTGTCTGGGATCACCCTGGTCCCACTGTCAAAGTTCATCAGGGTTGGCTTTTACTGTCCCTGTGATTATCTGCAGTTTCTCATCCAGGCACGTGCCCGAATCAGGGCTGGCCTGCCTCCCCCCCAGCCCCATGTGCTCCCTAGGGCCACCAGGCAGCTGTGAGAGCTGCTGCTCCGAATCCCTTCCCCAGCTGGGCTCCTAGAACTGAAAGACTTTCCACACGAGCTGCCAAGAGGGTGGGGTTTTCTCTGTGAAAAGAGGAGCCCCCGCCGCCCCCTGAATCCCTCTTGGCTGCTCAGCAAGGGCCAGGAGGGAGTCTGTGTCACCTGTGCAGCTTGCTCAGGTTTGTGCCCAGTGCTGCTTTGCCAGTCGTACCAGCTCCCTCCTCTCCAGTCTTGTGCCCCATCTGGCTGCAACAGGCCACCTCCCTGCTCTGTACCAACCCAGTCCTGCACTCCCCTGCAGAGCCAGGAAGAGTCTTAGAGGAGAGAGTCCTGTGTGAAAAAGGAGAAATCTTTGGTGGTCTGATCCTCTGGACCCTGAGCCAGCAGCTCCCTTCTCCATGGCGCCTTAGTGCAATGGGGGTGATGACACTGACCTGCCTGCCCCATGCTGTGAAGTGTGACAAAGGCGAAAGTGCTGTGTTAAAACTGCAGAACTCTTCTCAAATGTGAGGATTTCAGAGTGGTAGCTTTTGCAGGAATATTTAAAGTTCAAATGAGAGGCGAGCGTTATTTTAGAGAAACTTAGTAAAACTGAAGTCGGACTCTGCTGAGCACTGCCTAGGGCCGAGGGACCCAGGGAGAACGGATTGTGGCGTCTGCCTTGAACTGATTTGTTCCCGCTGTTTGCTTTGTGGGTTTTTACTAGCCCGCTGCTTAGACGTATTTTGCTCTTTTATAAAGCTTTATCTCCCCTGCAGTTGTCCAGCAATTAAATGTGACGTACGTTTATCTTAAACTTCCTTAAACAGACTGCATCTTGTTCAAACACAATTAGGAACAAACCTTTCATCTCTGGTGAATGAAACTTTCAATAAATAAGGCTGCTTGTGTCAGACAGGTGGCTCCCTCCTGCCATTTGCCAGGGTTTTTACAGAGAAAGCCCTGCCATCAGCATGAGAGGACCCTTGCTCAGGTGGCCCCAGGAAAGCTCATCTCCTGCTGAGCTGCCTAGGAAAATCCCGCAGTCATCTTCCCTCCAAAATACCCCACCCAAACAAATGACAAAACTTGACCACCAGCCACCTACCTGTTAGGTGCCTGGCACTGGCCAGTTGCTGTGGAGGAGAAATAAAACTAGTGTCATTGTCCCTGTTACCCAAGACGCTAACATTTAGCTGGGGAGCCCAAACAAGCTTTATTCAATCACAATAGAACATTCCAAGGCAGGTCAAGTTGTTTGCAATCTGCACATGGATCGGGCTTGAAGAAAGAAGTTATGGATTGGAAGTCTGGGCCTATAAAATACATTTTCCTGGACAAATGTGACTGGCATTCTAATTAGAGCCAATGGCCAATCCACAGCCATTGTTGGACCTATAAAATACCCAAATATCAACCATGTACTCAAGAGTATTATGGCCTACAGTTGGCATTTAACTAGACAGAGGCACTGGAGCAGGGATGGTGTAACCCAAGTACCAACTGGAGCTGCTGGCAGCAGAGCCCAGCCCAGGACCAGCCTGGTAGAAGGTTTGCAAGGATACTGTCCACCTGCAGGTGGGAGGGAGGTGGCCTCCCTTCATTGCCATTCTGAGCCTAGAGGTGGCTCATGAGGCCTTGTTTGGGAGGGTATGAGTATAAAGAACTAGGGCTGGAGATACAGTGCAGAGCTATGGTGAGACCCCTGGGGCCTTGGGTTCCTGCCCCGTTCTCACCTGTCATCTTGCCTTTGTACCAGGCCTTTCCCCCCAGTTCTCTGGCCTCCTACCACCACTTGTTGCCTTAAGCCTGGCTCTCCTGGCATGGTCTGAAATAGAAAATGGTCTGAGAGCTGCTTCCTGTCCCTCCAGGGCCTTTTGCAAGAAAGGGCCAAAAGGCTGAGTCTGCAGTTAATGGGGAGACTCACAAGGCCCGTCCAGTCCAGCCAGAGCAGCCCTTGCCCAGGCTGTATCTGTGGGATACAGAGGAGAGCAGTTGGGGGAAGTAGGATAGCGGCTGGAGAGATGCATGCTGAGCAGTGGCACTGGGGCTGGGGAGGGAGGCCTGCCTGATCTATTTGGCTGTGAGGCTGGGCAAGTACAGCTGGGTAATTTGTTCCTGAACTGATGGGCTAGAGGTTGTTCCAGCTTCCCCAGCCCTCAGCAGGCTGGCCCTGTCTTTGGGAACATACAATTTGTCTAATTCTGGAGCCAGCCCTTGCCTTCTGGAAGTGGTGGTGCCCACAAATCAGGAGTTCCTGCCCCCGTGTGGGAGCTAAGTCCTGTCCTCAGCCTTCCTCTTGCCATGGACCCCTGTTGGCTGTGGACAAAGGCATCTATGTAACTTGCAGGCACTTTTCCTCCCTGTCATTAGGCTGAGACAGAAGCCTGTTTCAGTGTTGTAGTGCAAATAATTAGGAATGTGGTTTTGTGTTTCTAACCATAGTGTCTGAAACTACCGGTAGGTAGGCTCGGGAGTTCGGGTACCCTGGTTGGCTTCTCTCCCCATCCTCTTTGAGACATCTATTCCTAGATGAGCTATGGGGGAATACTGAAAACGTCTCTATTCAGATGAGGATTCTGACAGCCTCCACTGTTCCCCATAGATCTAACTCTTGCCATTTGCTGCTGTCGTTGCCCTTAGACTTGAAGCCCCAGATGCTGTCGGGCGCAGTGCCCTGTCTCCCCGCCTATATCCTCTACATGTGCATCCGGCATGCGGACTACACCAACGACGATCTCAAGGTGCACTCCCTGCTGACCTCCACCATCAACGGCATTAAGAAAGTCCTGAAAGTAAGCAGCCCCTGCAGAAGGTCATGGTTTGTGGTGGGTGGAGCGAAGCCAGCCCCTCAGTGTTGCTTCTCTGTGTCTGGATTTGGCTGTAGTGAATTCTCCCAAGGCTCCAACTTTGAAGGTAAATGAGCCACAGAAGCATCCATGTAACCGGGATGCCTGGCAGTTCCCAGAGAAGGATGCTCAGGCCCAGCAATGGCAGGAAGCCCAGGACTCTGGCGTAGGTAGCCCTCCAGCTCCTCCCTGCTGAGCCTCCAGACCTGCCCAGTGCTTACAGAAGTCTTGGCCTGCCCACTGCCAGAGGTGCTAGGGAGACATCCTGCTGCAGCCAAGGATGTGTGGTCCTCACCCTAGAGCAAGTTCAGGGACACCCCTGAAACACAGGCCCTCTCCACCTTTCCAAGGGTCCGGGTGCTTTCTTCCCTGGGGGAAGGGCTGTGACATTCCATCACCTCCCAAGGTGAGGCAGCCTGGGCCAGGACAGGGCTTGCCTCAAGGTGTTAAAGGTGCTCAGGAATGCCACCTGAAGGCCCAAGGCTCTTCTTGAATGCAGTGCAGACACTGCAGAAACAGACTGGCCTACAGGGAGGTGAGGCTGTCCACACAGGGGCGAGAGCCAGGCAGTGGAAGGTGAGATTCTTGAGGGAGATGAGCCCTCAGTGAGAGGGATTTCTGCCTGCTAGCCGGCCTGTGCCCTGAGTATTATTGCTCTTAGAGACCATCTTTAGTTCTCACACACTACTGCTTCCAGGACGTAAGCCATTCTCAAAAGCTCTGAGTCTGAACCAATTCTGGGGTCCACTGAGCTGCCGGCTGCTGCTCTAAGAATTCCAGAGCCAGCCTGGTTTCCTGCCCTCAGTAGCTGCATTGCCCTCCACAGGCAATTTTATTCACTCATGGCTCTAAAACATGTATCTGCGTGCTAGTGGCTCTGAGATTTGTGTCTCCACCGTTGACCCTCTTTCATGAGCACCATCCAGCTGGAATCTTGGGCCAGTCTAGGCCAATTTAGAGCTGATACAAATGTCACTTCCTTAGGAAAGCCTTCCCTAATTCTGAGCTAAAATAGCATGTCCCAGCCCCACCAGTCACTTTCTATTCAACCTCATTTTTTTTTTTTTTTTTTTTTTGTCGTATTTCATACCACTCTGTCATTTGATAACGATAACGCTTACTTGACAGCATGAGCTGTGTGAAGTCATCAGTTTTAATGCAGCAGCTGTCTCATAGCTGTTTGGGTTGCTGAGCAGGCTTTTTCACCTAGTTCGGGTTTATAGCTGTTTTCTAGAGAGTTAAAGCCACGATGCGTCTGACGTCTAGATAAATGGGACACCAAACTATTTTGCTGTTGTGCTCTTTAGCATCCCTTGTGTTGGATAACTGGCAGTTGAGAAACAGAGCCAGCGAGCCCAGGCGGTTAGACGAGAGCCCAGGGCTGCTGGGGCAGAGCCTCATCTGTCACTCAGCTTTGCATTCATTCTTCAGCCATGGAAGGCAGCCTGTCCTTTATGTGTGTCCCTGTATGTGCACCACTGATCAGGGGACCAAGACGGGGGTTCCGTGTACCATCCCTGGTGGCAGAGGAACACTCATGCAGCCTCTCAGCAATGGGTCTCAGCCCTGTGACTGGCAAGTGCCCTGCCCAGCCTCAGGGCTGCTCAGGAACACTAGGAAAGGGTAGGAAATGTGGGGAGAGAGGCACTGAGGAAGCATTTCACCAGACGGGAGCCACCTAGAGCTGAGGATGTCCTTTTCTTTTCACAGAAGCACAATGATGACTTTGAGATGACGTCATTCTGGTTATCCAACACCTGCCGCCTTCTTCACTGTCTGAAGCAGTACAGCGGGGATGAGGTGAGTGAAGAGCCGGGCACCCAGGAGGAGTTCCTGCTTCATCCAAATGCGGTTGAGAAGTTCTTTGTATCCCCTCAGAGGTCGGGGGGGTCTTCGGAGCACCCTTGAGGTCCTCAGACCGTGGGCACACCTTATCATACCTCGTGGCTGGAAGCAGGAATAAGGCCGGCCACAGTAGACCTGCCTCCAGGAGGCCTTGATGAGCCCAAGGGGCCTCAGAAAGCACTCCTGGGTTATGTAAGTAGAGTCTACATAACCCTTCATCATCAATAGAGGCCCTGGGAGTCTCCATGAAACTCTTGTAACCTGACATTTCTATATCAGCTCTAGAAAAGCCCCACTGCAATGGATACTGGCAGGAAGCTCAGTTGCCTACTGGGTCACTGTCTCTCCTAAGCCAACTGATTAATCTGTCCATTTCAAGATAGACAAAGATGGCCACAAGAAAAGAGGCATGCCGTAATCAGAACTATGTGTGTGCAAACTGACCTGGAGGCCCAGCTCCATGCATCTATCCAAATTGGATTCCTTGACCTGAGGCCCAACTAACCCCATCACTTCACAATCCACACCGGACCTGTAAGGCCCAGCTTTTTCTGGAACTCACATTCCCAGCTTTGGTCCCTGAAAGAATTTCTCCCATGCTCTGCACTCTGCCCAATGACCTACTAATATGTAGCTTGTTTCCATTCTAGTTTCTCTGGTGAGAATCCCAACTCGTTCCAGACATACCCACTCACAGGTTCCTGTAGTCCTCCCGACATTTCTTCCCCTTCCTTTCACATATCTCACCATCTACCCTTCCCAAGGTCAAGACATAGTGTAAACCAAAATAGTGCGACCATTTTTAAAGCTTTATTTCATCTTTTGTGCCAGAACCAATTTTGACAGACACTTCTCCCTGGGTTAGTAAGAGGATATGCCCTTTCAGTCTTACCTTCTTTGCAATTGGCTTGACTCCATCTCTCTCCTAAGAACCAGCACTTCATTTGATGGCCTGCTTTTATTATAAAAGGGATGCGCCAAAGGTTAAAGAAATGGCCATTTCAAACCACATGTCTTCTGTTACAAAATTGTAATATCCAAGCATTTACTTGAAGCATAGAACTACATGTAATGTTATTTCATTGAGGTCCATCACTTTTCCCAATGTTATACACATTCTAAATTGTAGGTTATATAAGGCTAGAACAGGACCTAGAACTCCATTACATTAGGCTGTGGTGCTCATGTTCTCTGGGTCAGAGAATATGAACCTGGGTCAAGACCTGAACCACAGCATAACCAGATCCATGTGGTCCAAATAACAAGGAAGAATGGTTGACTCTATCTTCATGATTACAATTATCCCCTTTTCTGCCTGCTTTTGTTTGTATTAAGATGGCTTTGTATTTGACACAGTACAACAGGCCTTGCTGAAGATGGTTGCCCTTTTGGGAGCACTAATGTTTTTGGCTGCTGTTGGTTTCCCTCGGCCTCAATGAAAAGGACATTGGTCACATGAGTCCTCCTGATATCAGCAGTTGCGTTAACTTACGTGTTATTTCATCTGATTGATACAGAAAGCTAAGAGGACACAGTACTGTAGCTATGAAATCACTTTAGTTCATCTATTAATTCTGATACCCAGTGATAGAATCTATATAAACTTTCTCCTCATACAAGCATATAATCTGGCCCATGGCCACACTCCTTTAGAGGCTGCACATCATCTAACATTTTAGGGGGACTTGGTATATTGGGGAAAGCACTGGACAAAGTGAGAAAGCAGGGATCCCTTTCTCTGGACCTGGTACCAACCTGGGTTTTGCTACTGTAGGGAAATCACTTCGCCTTGGGGATTTGGACTGAGCGATTCAGGCTCTCTCTCTCATGTTGAGTTTTTCTATTACCTTCAAGTTCAAGGGTCATCAATGAGGCCTCAAAGAACTGACAGGGTTTTGTAAAACATCATCTACATAGGAAGGGCCTGAGTAGGCCCCCTGCCCACCAAATAGATGACTAAAGTTACCGGAGCCCCGGAAGTTGTGCTGGGCCCAGCAGACCACAGAACTCAGTAGTGCACGCCTCTCCCTCTGCAGGGCTTCATGACTCAGAACACTGCAAAGCAGAACGAACACTGTCTTAAGAACTTTGACCTCACCGAATACCGTCAGGTGCTGAGTGACCTTTCCATTCAGATCTACCAGCAGCTCATTAAAATTGCCGAGGGCATGTTACAGCCGATGATAGGTAAGCTGGCAGCAGGAGAGCTACATCACTCATCATGGGGTCTGAAACGAGGGGAAGGCGTGGTCAGCACCCTCTGCCTTTCGGGAACCAGATATATTAGCCATGACCTCCAGATAGCCAGAACCTTCCCAGTGAAGGCAGAACTGAGGTGTGCACATCATGCTTAAAAAGAGCAGTGAAAGTATTTGACACAGTGCCAGAAGCATAGATGACTTTCCCTTTATCTCTTTTTCTGTAATATGTTGTATTTTTTCCCAAATTTTCATACATAATAAATGTAAACTCAAAAAGTACAAATGCATATACAGTGAAGAAACATAACTCTCTCAACCTATTATGAACTTGATTCATGGAAGAAAGCAGGAGTGTTCATGCTAAAGGACACAGCAGTAGGCACGATGCATCAGTATTTATTAGACATTTGCTTTGGGCCAAGCACTGTACTTGGGCACTGAACATGAAATCAGAATTGAGAAATGAGAGCAGTTACATTTTCAATCGGAAGAAAAATGATGTGTAGATACATTACTCACTGTGCTCCACCAAGGCTGGGAAAGAAACTGGACCCGTTCAAAATGCTTTCCCAAGGTTCTTACAACACAAGTAGGTTATAGGTGAATCCCAGGAAGGACAAATCTAGAAATACGTTACTTGAAATGAGGTTTATTCCAAACCCTCCTTCCTGTCTAGAAATCTTTTTATAAGGCACCAGACAGAGGGAGAACTGACATATCAAGCTGGAGATACTCAGAATAATGAGAAGGTTAATAGCACCAGTTCTGGAGTCAGACAGACTTGGGTTGAAATCCTGGCCCTGCAACTCCCTATCAGTGTGACCCCAGACAAGTTATTTAACCTCTTTATGCCTCAACTTCCTCATAAAAATGGGTAGTACCTCAGAGAGTTGTTGGAAGATTGAGATACTGAACGTAAAGCCCCTGGTACGTAGTCAATTGCTGCTTAGTAAGTATGACAGACCAATGAAGCTCATATTTACATAGTCAGTGGCTAGGCCAGGATGACACCCAGGTTGCTTAATTCTCAAACTGTGGACTTCAGCACCGGTGATACTGAATCGAGCTGGTACATGCCCATCATCTTTGTCTAATCATCAGTAAATTTAAGTGAAAATGCTGTCCACAGCTGTTTTATTCCATACAGAAATCAACACATTAGAAATTCTTTGCCAAATGTTGTAAGTTCCTGAGCATGTCAACATTGCACATCTCTGGGTGGTATCATTGCTAAAGTCCCGAGCACTAAATGATTTGAGTGGTCCAATCTTTGCATTGTTAGTGGGGAATGCAAGCTTCTCCAAGTGTGCTTTTCTTTCAGTATCTGCCATGTTGGAAAATGAGAGCATTCAGGGTCTATCTGGTGTGAAGCCCACCGGCTACCGGAAGCGCTCCTCCAGCATGGCAGATGGGGATAACTCATACTGCCTGGAAGCTATCATCCGCCAGATGAATGCCTTTCATACAGTCATGTGTGACCAGGGCTTGGACCCTGAGATCATCCTGCAGGTATTCAAACAGCTCTTCTACATGATCAACGCAGTGACTCTTAACAACCTGCTCCTGCGGAAGGACGTCTGCTCTTGGAGCACAGGCATGCAACTCAGGTAAGAGAGGAGCACCCCCCAACAACACAGATAGAGTGGGCCCTCACTGACTAGAATCAGAACACAAGACTGCTGTTTCTAAACATGAAATCCAAATCTAATTGACAGTCCTTGTCTCCATCAGTCTGTGACTCAAATCCATCACCTTTTTATCTGTTGGTGAAATCCATCAAACACTGAGATGGTTGACTTGGTAAACAAATTAGTTCAAAGCTTAAAGATATTGACACACTCTAAGTTAAAGACTAAATACAAAGCAGATAGGTCAGAGAGAAAATGAGTTAAGAGGCATGAAGGCTCACATAGAAGTATAAATACATTTGTGAATATTAAATATAAATACTTACAATTCAGTATATTTAATGCCTGTTTTTCCCCGTTAACTTAGACACTTCAGGTGTTTCATCTTTGCTTGATTTTAAGTACCCACTCATTCATTTGTTCATTCTTTATTCAACAAATAGTTCCTGAGTGCAAGGCACTTGCTGTGCTTTTTAACCATGTGAGATAAATAATGACACTAGCTGCAGCTGGCCTGCAAAACTCAACAGGTGTCCCCTTCTCAGTGAATCAGGAGGACCGGCTTAACATGGCTTGCTTTCTACCTATGGCTAAGGTACAATATAAGTCAGCTTGAGGAGTGGCTTCGGGGAAGAAACCTTCACCAGAGTGGAGCAGTTCAGACCATGGAACCTCTGATCCAAGCAGCCCAGCTCCTGCAATTGAAGAAGAAAACCCAGGAGGATGCAGAGGCCATCTGCTCCCTGTGTACCTCCCTCAGCACCCAGCAGGTACAGTCACTCTGCACCTCTGTCAACCATGATATTCCAAGCAAGCCCAGCATCCATTCCAAGTCTGTTCTCGTTAGTGGTTATTTGTTAGTGTTGCACCCCCACCCTCTATATACCCCTAAAGATACAATTTTGAAGTACAGCTAATGCGATATTCCTAGATGAACCAAAAACCATTTGGTCTGTGAAAAAGGATGTCATGGATACTGTTTTCTCGTAACTCTCTATCCATCTTACTTACTTAAAAAGATAAGGTAGCAAACCCACAAAACGTCAAGTTTAGGTAAAAACTTTTTTAAATGTAATGAATTCTGGAATGTTTCTTACATAGAAATCCACAAATTTTCAGAAATTGGCAGCATCAGGTATTTGCTTTCTTTACAACTGTAATTGTAAGAAAAAAGTTTTCTTTAAAACTAATTTCAGTATGGTCATATTTTCACTCACACTCATTTATATTGTTTTAAATGAAGTCATTAAGAACTTAGGGGCATTTAAGTATTACTTTCCTTTTCCCTAAAAAATGTGTAACAATGACTCTGTTGCTGATACATTGGCAGTCCCTGAAAGATAAATAACAAAATCCAAACTAGGTACAGAAAAACACATCTTAATATAGCAAAGTAAACACCTTTCCTTACCTCCTCCACTTACTACTAAAATATTATATATCGAACTCTTAAAAAAAACTGCTTCCTTCTGTAAACATTTCCAGAAAGTCTTCAAACATTTCTCTCCTCTTTAAATACATTTCACATGACATAAGTTTGCTTCTAGAATGCAGCTGGCATTGCATTTGGGCAGTCTACTTCTACCAAACCAGTGGTAGGCAGACAAAAGAGTATCTCCTGTTCAAATACTCATTTGTAAATAATGTTGGGGGATGGGGGTAGTTAGGTATTAAACAAGACCTTTCTCATCTAAGGTAAGATCTCCAGTACTCTTCAGAAGAAACCTTTAAATTACTAGTAGATAAGAGGCTAAGGATTTCAGGCTACCGCATTCTAAACTCCTCATTGTGTATACCAACGAGCATAGTGGGGAGGGGCAGGTGGGTTTACAGGAGACATGAATTCGGTGAGAGGGCTCAGATCCACCTGGCAAAGCTGTGGGCTCTAGTTTACTGGATGCAGGTTCCAAGTGTAAACGTCAGTCCAGCTCCATCTGTGTTGTGAGCCTTGTCTAAAAAGGATCATACTCTTGTTCCAATGTCACATGTTCTTTAAAGTTCAAAAGTTGTCTCATGTTCATTTAGCTGTGTGCTAAATTCTGTTTTTACTCCCAACAGATTGTCAAAATTTTAAACCTTTATACTCCCCTGAATGAATTTGAAGAACGGGTAACAGTGGCCTTTATACGAACGATCCAGGTGAGTTTTAAAATAGTAATTTTATAAAGTCCTAGTCTAAGACTATAAAGGAAATTGAAAATTTGGGTTTCAACTTTGCTTCTCTTTATTACTAAAATACTGGTTACATATATGTTAGGAGACCTTACATTCCTAGGTTTTCTACTTAGGTAAACATGAACCGTATCACCCATGAGTAACTTATTATTTACACACAGAAAACTCAACTTTTACAATCTCTGCCTCTCAGATTAATAGACATAGTTTAAGCATTATTTCATTTGCCACTAGCATGTTACTGAACTATTAGCACCAAATGGAATTAACAATGTAAGCAGAATATCAGTCCTAACCATAAATTGAACTAAGAAATATTCTTTAAAGAAAACAATTTGAGCTCTTAAATCTTTGTCTAAGACTTACAATATTTGCTTTTAGGAAAATGCTTGAAAGAAAATATAATAGGGAAAACAGTTATTTAAATCTGTATTTTCCTAAGATGGAAATTTTTTACTTAAAGATGAGCTTCCTCAAGCCGAGCCCAAGGTGATTTTGGCTGAGTGCCTGACCTTTGCATGTGATAGTAACTGTGACAGTGTTAGAATGATAGTCATGTCGCAATGATTCAGAAAACAGGCCACTCTTCTCCCATGATTACCTGTGGGGAGCACCTCAGGGGAGACATAGCACTCCCTCAAACTTTGAAATGACCTTATTGGCCAGTGAAGTGATGTTGACATGAAACAAGGATTAAAAAGGGATGCAGGGGGAAGTGATCAGAGGAGGGAGAGTCAGGAAAAAGGGGACCAAATGGAGGTTTATCAAAGACACTGAAGAAACATGAGGAAACATGGAGCTTTGTACAAGAAGCTGTTCCCTTTGGAATACTCCTGGAATTTTATTTGGAGCTCCTTACAGTGTTTCAATGTAGATCCAGAGATTTAGAGGGCCCTGAAAAGGGCTAAAAAGGGGTTTGAAAAGAGCCATGGCAAAAACAATCTAAATGAACTTTAGCCCAGCATCTAAGTAGGGAACAGAGGCCACACGTCTGGGAAGGGGTGCCTAGTCAGACTAAAGGTTATTCTCCTAAGGGCAATGACAGAAACACAGTTGATTGTTAAAGACACAGGCCACAGAGCGGGGCAGGCAGAGTGAGTCTCTACTCACCAACATAAATATAACAACCGGGTTGCGGGTGGTGCTGACAGAAAGTATCCAGTTAGGATGCTCATAGTCAGCTGCTGAATGGGAAGAGTTTGATGACAGAAGCCACTGAGATATCTGACCCTAGACCCATTATGTGGATTTTTGTGGAGGGCTGATAATTTACACAAAAGTGCAAGTTTAGAAAGTCTTGTTTGGTTTTGAATATCTGAGACACACATTAGAGGTGTATAACTGCTCATAAATTGGCAACCCCACTGTTCATGAGAATTCAGGTTAAAAAATACATGCCAAATCATACTGCAGGTTTAATGGATTAAGGACAAAGGAAAAATATAATGGAGGTTAAGCCCAAATATTCTCTGAAAGTGTATACAGTCAGATTTTGAATCTTACTCAGTAATCAATTTCAGTGTCTCGCAGTTCCATCAAAAGATTTTTTTTTTTTTTCTGAGCTATAGTTTTATGTTCTGTTTCTACCTATACACTGCTCAGAAGAAATGGTGAACAATCCCACCCTCCTACATTTGAACTCACCTGTGTGATAAAGACAAGTTACTTGTTAAAACAAACCATTGCCTGGGCACTGTGGGCTTTTTATAGCTTTATACTGACCTTTAAAAATGTAAATTTGAAGTTAAACTCACCAAAGCATTCACAGGAGGATTTCTGTGAAATGACCACCTTGTAAATTTTAATTGATTAAATGTATACATGCCTTTTGCTGTTGAATTGTGATAATAGAGGTAATATTTCACTTTCTTTTCCCATTTTTATACTCTCTAAAATTTCTTCAAACCTTTTAGGTAGTGAAGTCTACTGTCACATCTAACTAATGTGGAGAAATACAAGGGTCCTTAAGTGCTACAAAGATGACTTTTTTCCCAGAGCCTCTTGCTATTTCAAATTTTACATACATATGCCATGCGATAGGTTCGTGATAATAAATGCAGCAAAACTCAGAGTGGGATGTGTGTGAGCCTTCAACAATCCCAGAGAATCATTCTGCCAGGCCATATCAGAACCATCATTGAGTATCTTGAATTAGTGAGGCTTATTGTTTATTCCTCCCTAAATGCCTTTCTCTCCTTTAAACTTCTCTCCCATTATTTCAAACCTCTTTTTCAAATGATTAAAATTACTTTAAAATTTAGGCCCATCTTTCAAGATGCCAAACACACAGGTACTGGAAATTTAAGTCATGCTTTCTATTCATAATTCAGGTAATGGATGAAAACATGGGCAATTCTAGGTTCCCCTGCCACTATAGAACCATCTTACAATGCCATGCTCAAACTGACTTCATTCTGTAAACCTGTTTCCCAGCACTTTTCAAATGCTGCTATGTATTTACTGACCATGGCCTGTTTCGAGGTTTGAGAAAAATTGTGTTTTCACAAAATCAGTATATAATTGATTTTCCTTTTTGGCAGTACTCCCACAGTTAACCCTATTGACTTTTGTAAAAGTACAGCTTCTACCAGCAGTTCATGGTTCAGAGATTAATGGTTAATGCACGGGCAGGAGGAACAAAGGAGCATATTATAAAACCGATAACAGCAAATACAGCACTTACTATGTGCCAGTGATGGTACTCTGTTCTTTATACCTGTTAACTCTTTCAATCCTCACAACCTTACGAGAAGGGAACTCTTCCCCATCCCATGGTTTTGGGGTATGTGTGTTCCATTTAACCATTTTTAAGTGTACAGTTCAGTGGCATTAAGTATATTCACAATATTATATAACTATCACCACTATTTCCAAAATTCTTTCATCATCTTAAACAGAAACACTACCCATTTGCACAAATAATATTCTCCCTTCCCTTCAACGCTGGGTAGGCTTCTATATTAACTTATATGTAAATTCTAGATATCACATATAAGTTGAGTCATACGATATTCTTCTGGGTCTGGCTTATTTCACTTAGGTTCTCAAAGGTCATCCATGTTGTAGCATGCGTAAGAACTTCATTACTTTTTTTAGTGACTAATATTCCCTTCATATATCACATTCTGTCTATTCATTGGCTGATGGAAACTGCACTGTTTCCACGTTTTGGCTATGGGGAATCATGCCGCTATGAACATTGCTGCACAAGTAGCTGAGATCCATTTTTCAGTTCTTTGGAGCATATATTTAGAGGCAGAATTACTGGGTCATACGGTAACTCTATATTTTAAACTTTATGAGGAACCTCAAACTTTTCCACAGCAGCTATACCATTTTACATTCCCACCAGCAATGCATGAGAGTTCCAGTTTCCCCACATCCTCACCAATACTTGTGATTTTCCAGCTTTTTAAAATTATAGCCATCTTAATGGGTGTGAGGTGGTATCTCATTGTGGTTTGGATTTGTATCTCTCTGATGACTAGCATCTTTTCATGCACCTATTGGCCATGTGCGTATCTTCTCTGGAGAAATATCTATTCCAGTCTTTAATTCATTTTTAAATTAGATTGTTGCATTTTTAGTATTGAGTTATAGGAGTTATTTGTACAATCTTGATATTAAATCCTTATCAGATATGATAAGAGTTTTACAGATTTAGCTCCCTTTAAGTTTTTGATCCATTCTGAGTTAATGTTTGTATATGGTGTAAGGTGAATGTCCCACTTCATTCTTCTGTATGTGGATATCCAGTTGTCTCAGCACCATTTATCAAAGACACTGCCCTTTCCCCCATTGAATGGACTTGGCACCCTTGTCAAAAATCAATTAACCAAAAATATGAGGGTTTTTTTTTCTGGGCCCTTATAGTCTATTGGTCTATATGTCTGTCCGTATACCAGTACCACACTGTTTTGATTCCCATAGCTTTGTAAAAAGTTTTCAAATGGGAAGTGTGAGTCCTCCTTTTTTTTTTTTTTTTTTTTGAGACAGTCTCACTCCATCACCCATGGAGTGCAGTAGTGCAATCTCGGCTCACTGCAACCTCCACCTCCCAGGTTCAAGCAATTCTCCTGCCTCAGCCTCCCAAGTAGCTGGGATTACAGGCATGTACCACCATGCCTGGCTAATTTCTGCATTTTTAGTAGAGATGGGGCTTCACCATGTTTGCCAGACTGGTCTCGCACTCCAAACGTCAGGTGATCTGCCCACCTCAGCCTCCTGAATTGCTGGGATTGCAGGCATGAGCCATTGCACCCGGCCAATTTTGTTATTTTTCAGGATTGCTTTGGCTAGTCAAGATCCCTTGAAGTTTGATATGAATTTTAGGATTTTTTAGATTTCTGCGAAAAACATCATTGGGATTTTGATAGAGATAGCATTGAATCTATAGATTGCTGTATGTAGTATTGTCATCTTAAGTCTTCTAGTACATGAATATAGGTGTCTTTCCATTTGTTGAGGTCTTGGCTCTTTCAGAAGTCTTGCACCTTCTTGGCTAGATTTATACCTAAGTATTTTATTCTTTTTGATGTTATTGTAAATGGAATTGTTTTTCTTTCTGATGATTCATTACTAGTGAATAGAAATACAACTGATTTTTATGTGTTGGTTTTTTATTATGTACTTTCCTGAATTCATTAGCTCTAGCAATATTTGTGTGTGGATTCTTTAGGTTTTTCTACATGTAAGATATGTTGCCTGCAAAAGGATCATTTTACTTCTTCCTGTCCAAATTGACTGCCTCTTATCTCTTTTCTTGCATAATTGCTCTGGCCAGAACTATGCTGAATAGAAGCAGTAAGAATAGGCATCCTTATCTTATTCTTGATCTTAGAGGAAAAACATTTTGAGTATGATATTTGTGATGTTGAATGTGGGTTTTTACCTATGGTCTTTATCATGGAGGGATTTATCTTTTTATCATAAAAAAAGTTGGATTTTGGCAAATGCTTTTTCTGCATCAATTGAGATGATGTGGGTTTTTTCCTCTTCATTCTGTTAATGTGGTATATTACATTGATTTTTATGTTGAACTAACCTTGCTTTCTGAAGATAAATCCTACTTGGTCATGGTGTATAATCCTTTCAACCTTTTACTGAATTCAGTTTGCTAGCATTTTGTTGAGGGCTTTTACATCTATATTGACAAGGGATGAATATAGTTTTGTTTTCTTACAGTGTCTTTATCTGGCTTTGATATTAGGGTTATATTGGCCTCACAGAATGAGTTAAAGTGTGCCTTCCTCTTTGATTTTTAGGAAGAGTTTGAGAACTGGTGTTAATTCTTCTTAAAATGTTTGATAGTCTTCACCAGTGAAGTCCGTCTTGGGCTTTCCTTTGTTGGGAAATATTTAATTACTAATTCAATGTCCTTACTTGTTACAGGTCTATTCAGATTTTATATTTCTTCTTAAATCAGTTTTGGTAGTTTGTGTGTTCCTGGGATTTTGTCCATTTCATCTAGATTATCCAGTTTGTTGGTGTTAAATTTTTCATAGTATTCTCTTATAATCCTTTTTATTTCTGTAAAATTGGCAGTAATGTCCTCACTTTCATTTCTGATTTGCTAATTTCTCGTTTTAGTCTTCACACACACCTGTAATCCCAACTACTCAGGGGGCTGAGGCAGGAGAATCACTTGAACCTGGGAGGTGGAGGTTGCAGTGAGCAGAGATCACACTACTGCACTCCAGCCTGGGTGACAGAGCAAGACTCCGTCTAAAAAAAAAAAAAGGGGGGGGAGGTTTGTCAATTTTTTGAACCAACTTTGATTTCATTTGTTTTGGGTGTTGTTCTATTCTCTATTTTTCCATGTAATTTGTGTTATTTCATTTCTTCTAGGTTTAGGTTTAGTATGCTCTTTTTCTGATTCCTTAAGGTATACAGTT
Organism: Mandrillus leucophaeus; assembly: GCF_000951045.1. Taxonomy (NCBI): domain Eukaryota; kingdom Metazoa; phylum Chordata; class Mammalia; order Primates; family Cercopithecidae; genus Mandrillus; species Mandrillus leucophaeus. The sequence goes on along the minus strand of NW_012109474.1, from coordinate 2,887,071 downwards.
AGGTTATTGATTTGAGTTGTTTTTGTTTTTTGTTTTTTGTTTTTTTTTAATGTAGACATTTACAGCTACAAACTTTTTTAGCACTACATTTACCCCATCCCATAAGTTTTGGTTTATTATATTTTTATTGTCTAATTCCCCCTGTGATTTCTTTAGCCCATTGGCTATTTAAGAACTTATTAGTTTCCACATATTTGTGGATTTTGCAGTTTTCCTTCATTTATTGATTTATAGTTTCATTCCATCATAATCAAAAAATATTTCATATGGCTTTAATCTTTTTAAATTTATTCAGACTTGTTTTGTGTAACACAGGGTCCATTGGAGACTGTTCCATATGCACTGAGAAGAATGTGTATGCTGCTAAGTGGAGTGTTCCATATGTGTTTGTTAGGACTAATTGGTTTATAGTGTTGTTCATGGCCTCTGTTTTCTTATTGATCTATCTGGTTCTATCCATGATTAAAAATGGGGTATTGGAATGTCCAACCATTACTGTAGAACTATTCTCCCTTAAAGTCTGTCAGTTCTCACTTCAAATATTTTGAGGTTCTGTTGCTAGGTGCAGATGTTTATTATATCTTCTTGATGAGTTGAACCTTTTATTAAAATATAATGTCCTTCTTTGTCTCTGGAAATGACTTAATTTCTCCTTCATTCTTGAAGGGTAGTTTTGCCAGATTTAGAATTCTTAGCAGACAAGATTTTTTCCTTTCTGGATTTGAACTGTGTCATCCCATTGCCTCCTAGCCTCCATGGTTTCTGATGAAAAAACAGCTGTTAATCTTATTTGAGGATACCTTATACAGTCAGCCCTCCATATCCACAGGTTTCATATCTGCAAGTTCAGCCAACCACAGATTCAAAATTCAGTATTCACAGGATGCAGAACCTGTAGCTATGGGGGGATAACTTTTTGTATCTCTGGGTTCTACAGGGCCGACTGCAGTACTTGCATATACATGGATTTGGGTATCTGTGGGAATTCCTGGAACCAATCCCCCATGGATCCTGAGGGATGACTGTATGTGACAAGTCACTTCTTTCTCACTGCCTTCAAGACTCCCTCTCTGTTTTAGGGTTTGACAATTTAGTATAATGTGTTTCACTGTGAATCTCTTTGCCTTTATCCTACTTGGAGTTCATTGAGCTTTTTGGATGATTACATACATGTCTTTCATCAGATTTGGGAAGTTTCAGGCATTATTTCTTCAAATATTTTGTTGCCCCCTTCTTGCTCTTTTCCTTCTGGTACTACTGTAATGTGTATGTTGGTACATTTCATAGTGTCCCGTAGGTCTGTTAGGCTCTGTTCATTTTTACATTATTTTTATTTTCTTCTCAGACTGGATCATTTCAATTGCTTTATCTTCAAGTTCACTGATCTTTTCTTCTGCCTGCTGAAGTCTACTGTTAAACTCCTCTAGTCAATTTTTCATTTCAGTTTTTGTACTTTTCCTAAAATTTCTGGCTTCAAATAGGAAGCAGGGAGGGGCTCTGTGCCTTTAAATTTTCTAGTTGATGCCACTAGTGGAAGCCATTGCATCCCAAGAAATGTCTAACCAAGACAGGCATCTACTGGGACCCACCAGATCAACCAAAGTGCACAACCCCAAATTTTTGGAGGACAATGTCCCACTGCCTACCCTGGCCAGCTAGCTACTCCAGGAATATGGGCTGCTATCCCCATAGCTTCAGGGGAGCTGAAGAGAGGGAGATAGTAGCTGGGTCACACACACAGTTCTCTTAGCAAAGATCAGCAGCCTCTCCCTTTATCAATCACTCTCCCAATTGTTATAAATGTCCACTCAAGTTCCAGAGTTACAAGATAGTTGATAATCACTGTTTCTAGTTCAGGGTAGCTTCAGTGGAGGGACCAATCCCTAGAGCTTCCTACTCTGCTGTTTTATGTGATGTACTCTTCTCCCATTCCATTCTACAGGTAAAGAAACTGGGGCATAGAAAAATTCAGGAATTTGCCCAGGGTGGTGCCAGGATTAGAGCTCAAGCTGTCTACCTAAAAAATCCATGCCCTTGGCCACTCCACTACAGTGCCTCTCCATATGGTTTGCACCTGAACTGTATTTTATATTCTCCCTTAGATAGAACATTTTTTAAAGAATGCTAGAATTGGGGAGTGCTTGTAGCCCTCTGATCTCCAAGAAGCCTAAGTCAGGGCTTCTTGCCCCACTAAATACCTCAAGGGTAAGGAGATCACATTCTCCTGGTCCTGAAGTTTTACCTAATTGTCTTAGAAATCTGTCCATGATACATGCCAACTCACTTTCATGAATTTACTTAAACTGGCTATTTTTAGGGGTACTCAAACTTTCCATGGTCTTATTCTTCCCCATAGGCACAGCTACAAGAGCGGAATGACCCTCAGCAACTGCTGTTAGATGCCAAGCACATGTTTCCTGTTGTGTTTCCATTTAATCCATCTTCTCTAACCATGGACTCAATCCACATCCCAGCGTGTCTCAATCTGGAATTCCTCAATGAAGTCTGAAGATGTATGTTTCCAGCATTAGTTTGATTCCCAATGTGAGCAAAAAGGAAGTATATACAGTAAATTCAAGGATCTGTTAAATCTGGTAAAAGTAGATCAAATCAGAGATTGACAGCCTGTGGAGGGGTGCTGAACTATACAGAATTAGACACAACTATGTCATTATTTTTTTGTACCTACTGCTCAGAATAAAAACACTTGAAATATGGAAGATTTTAAGTTTGATTTCAGTCCAACACATATGCATAATTTATAGACACCAAGCGGTCCCCATAGACAAATAAAAGGTGCCAATTCTATAAAAGGAAGCTGCCTAGTTTTGATCTTTGCATATAACTGGAGAATGTCCAAATTAAAATATCAAATATATATAAGTCACATAAATTGCCTTCAAAGGGCTTTTAACAAATAATGGTACTAATAACCATCATAATGGCATATACTGACATTTCCCAAAGTTTGCAAACTATAGGCATGGTTGAGTTTGTGGTGAGATGTTTTAAGAACAAAAATATGGGGATGAGACTTCTGAGAAATGTTCCCAAAATATTTTTTAATTGCTGATTATACAAAGACAGTGGTGTAAATGACCTCCAGACCAGACATTTTGAGTACTGGTTTCTGAAGCAAAATTAGAAGTGCCAATCCTCAGTGTGCTCAAACACTTTTGTGTAATCTTGGTTTAATGGAAGAGATTATTGAAATGCTGCTATCCCAAACTCCAAGTGAGAAAGATGGAAAAATATTTTGTTTCTGATGCTAGTCCATACACTTTCCAAGTCCCACAAAACTTTCACAAAAATGTATATAAGCTAAATATCAGAAAAGGATAACAACTTGTTTTATTTATAGATATAAAAACCAAACAAGTCAATATGAAAACTTTTAATCTCTTAATACCATTAAGCCTCCAGTAAGAGCATCACATAATGCTCTACTATTCCAGAAACCAAATAGTAAAACAAACTAAAACTTGCACATCAGATCATCTGAAAAACCTTCAAAAATAATCAGTTCAGGGATATTATACTAAAGTTTGGGTTTTTTTTTTTAAGAGAATAAAATGGTTTAGGTCAACTTTCCCTTTTCAGGTTATTTTCAACGTTTTTCAAATTTAGCACACAAAAAAATTGTAAATATCTCTCCTACAAAATAAGGATTTTTAAAAAGTAATTCAGTAATAGGCTTAGATTTTTGCTGCTCTTAGAATTTTTTTTAACTTGTTTTTGGATTCTTCAAAAGCAAACATTCAACTGGAAACCCATATTCTTTCCACACTTTTTTTTTTTTACTGTCTTTTCCCTATTTCTTGACAGCAGTATGCTGTTCCCATAAGAAAAAATGGTATTTGCAAGTCATAGAAGAAGAGTCTTTGTATTACATTGAGAAAATAGGGTTTATACATGAAATGGCAGTAGAACAGCCTGCCTCCACCCTCTTTTACTCAACCACCCAACTTAAAAGGCTCTTGGAAACACAGCACACTCCAAGCTACCTTCTGCACTGTGCCCTTAGAGCACAGCTTCCTCAGTCCTTCTCTACATCTCCTGGGGCTTAGCCCAGTCTTAGCCTAGGTTAAGGCTGCTGACAGTTGTGTTCCAATCAGTTGTCATGGGCATTATCCCCTCTACATCCACATTAAACATGCCAGCTTCTCTTGGGTGTCTGCAGAGCTGTGCCTTTTTCTTTCGTTACAGTTACATAATCGCTGACTTCCATGACACTCACCCATGGATCCATGTGCTGACTTCATTTAGAAGGCCAATCTAAAATAACTGGGTTTGTGGCTACCTCTTTAAAGTTGTTTGTGAAGTATAATTTGCTTTTTAATGCACTTTAGTTTGAAACTGAGTCTCTTATGTAAGGACTATCCTTAATCTTAAAAGACCAAAAATGCCTTGTTAGAGTGTTAAGGAGTTTTGACATGCAGTGGTTCCACAGATACAGTGGTTTACTGTCCTTATATACTGTCTTATACCATCATTCTCTCCATCTCTCTTGGTCACTACTGTCTGCTGTCTCTGGTTAATCACTAGGTGCCAAGAGCTTACTGAATAAAAGCTTGGCAATTAGAATAAATGGGGAGGGAAGGACCTTATGAATAGTCCATTTAGCCTAAGAAATGGCAGATTTAGTTCTTCTCTTCCAAAAGACAAAGGTGTATCACTGGAATTGTACTTAAAATTTATAGATGACTAACAAATATATACTTTATATGTAGTTAATATTTAGATCTATCTTATTTAATACTTGGAGACTAGAAGAAGCATCTTTAGGGGAACTATATAATCTTTTGTTAGCATTTTCGCTGCATTTTTAAAAATCAATTCAAACATTTATCAGTGTCATGAAATCAGTAATGACTAACAATTCAACATATAGGTTTGAACTCTGCATTAGATGTCTCTTTAATTTTTTAATATTTAAAATTTAGTTGACGCTTTTCTCACCAGGTGCCTTTAGCGGTTACTAAGATAACTGACTTATCAATTGTTTCTCTGAAATAAGTGTTGCTGTGGGAATAATTTTAATGTTCAATGTGATATCATGGGGAGTTTTGTCTTTTAAAACATTAGAAGCATTTTAAATATTAAGAATCAAGTATTTATAGATCAAAAACTTGTGTTTTAAGTATTATATGGGACCTGTTTACTTATAGTAAATGTGTATGTACACGAGTTGTTGAAGCCGACAACATATTACATCATGAATTTTCCCTATGCCCTGATAGTTGCAGTTAGAGTTCCAGTACCTGTAGGCTCACCTGGGAGGCAGATTAGACCCAAAGGTAGATGTTTTTCCCTTTTCCATGAAGCATGTCAATGGGAGTTACTTTCTTTGATTTCCCTAGTACTAAATTTTAAGGCTTTTGTAAAAACAAAAACAAAACAAAACTAGGAGCTTGGAACATTTAAAAATCAACGCTGCTACCATCAATTCATCAAATATTTACTTAGAGCTTTCATACATTAAGATTCTAGTAACCAATAAATTAGAATTCATTTATTCTGCATAAAGTAAATTTTCATACACTTGACCTACTAAGACAGCAAGGGTGTCCTAAATTGAGGCATTTGTATAATGCCTACATAACTAAACGGTCACTAAAATGGGACAGCATGGGGCAAGACCTTGTAGTTCTTCACAGAATATTTGTGGTCAGTTTCTCCAATTTGCTGCATGAGCCAAATAACCATAATTCACTTTTTATACCCACTGGTGCCATAATTAGAGAATTAGAGGGTGTAGACAGAGGTTAATGCCAATGACAAACCCAGGTCATTAGATAGAAAAGATTGTTTTTCAAAGAAAGAAAGTTTCTAATTCTAACAAAGGGGATCAATCAGAAATGAAACTTAGCTACTTTCTAAAGTGACACCGTATCAGAATAATCCAGATTTGAATATAACATTTTGCCACCAACTGACGTTTAGATGAAGGAGTGCCTCTCCGAAAGAGTTCAGATCATATTCAGGGGTGAATCTAACACCATGGAAGAAAGACTACTGATGAAAATATTTTTCCACTTTGCACAAATCTGTAAACTACACGTTTGTTTATAGAAAAATGCTTGTAATAGTCACTGTAATATTTAGCTGTGGATAAAAATTTGTGGAAATAAATACTTTTGAATAAAGTGGTGTGCCAAATCTAAATGAAATTTAAAACTCTGCAGCTACAGGTTGACAAAGTTTCTTTGTAATGCTCTCTTGAGGAGCTTCATTATGGGGCCTACATTCTAATATGTGTCATGATCATTTAAACCAGAGGTCAGCATCTTACAGTCCAAAAGCTGGCGGCAGGGAGAGACTCTCAGATAACAAGGCTTATTGAGCAATTACTTTAAAGCTATGGAATTAAAGGCAGTTTTGGTGTAGGCAAAGACAAGTAGATCAGTGAAACAGAATAGGGAGTGCAGGGATAGACCCAATCCTATGTATAACATAGCATACAGTAGAGATGGCATGAAAAATCAGTGGGAAAATAGTCACAAGATCTGTATGGAGGAATTTGTAAAATATAAGTGAAAAACGATGACAACATGAAAATGGAGAAATAATTAGGTACATGGATTCAAAGACTCCATACCACTAAAAGTTTGTCAGTTGTCCCCAAGTTGATCTATAGATTAAAAATCAAAATTTCAACTATTCCTATGTGAAAATTGACAGTTCATTATAAGATTTATACGGAAGAGCGAAGGCCCATGGATAAGGAAGACCCTCCTTGAGAAAGTGGGAAGCTTTCCTTAGCAGGCATCAAGACTTACAAAATTTCAGTAATTAAGATGTGTGAGAATGACAGACATGGAAATTTTTTTTTTTTTTGAGATGGAGTTTCACTCTTGTTGCCCAGGCTGGAGTGCAATGGCATGATCTCGGCTCACCGCAGCCTCCGTCTCCCAGGTTCAAGCGATTCTCCTGCCTCAGCCTCCCTAGCAGCTGGGATTACAGGCATGTGGCACCACGCCCGGCTAATTTTGTATTTTTAGTAGAGACGGGGTTTCTCCATGTTGGTCAGGCTGGTCTCAAACTCCTGACCTCAGGTGATCCGCCCGCCTCGGCCTCCCAAAGTACTGGGATTATAGGCATGAGCCACCGTGCCCGGCCCTGGACATGGAAAAATTGAGCAGTGGAACAGAATAGCCCAGAAACTGAGCATCTATGTGGAAATACTGATATGTTTTTTCTTAACTAGCACACATCAGAATCACCTGGAAATCTTTAAAAAAATTTACACCCAAATTTATGGAATAAGACATCTCCAGAGATGGTGCCCTTCCACACCCATTGTTAACCTGACCCACCTAAAAATATACAAGAAGACATCTCCAGGGATGGTGCCCTTAAGCACCCATCATTAGAGACCACTATGGAAATATTTCATGATCCAGAAAAATGGTCACAGTATAATTAGTCATCAACGTCACTGATAGGTTCTAGGAAACCACGAGTATAAACAAAATAACATAATGACACCAATTTTAACATAAGCTAGTTGATATAAACAGTTCCTACAGCATATTTATGATCATACAAACAACACCAAATTTTTTTTTTTTTTGAGACAGAGTCTTGCTCTGTTGCTCAGGCTCGAGGGCAATGGCAAGATCTCAGCTCACTGCAACCTCTGCCTCCTGGGTTCAAGTGATTCTCCCTCCTCAGCCTCCCGAGTAGCTGGGATTACAGGCGTCTGCCACCATGCCTGGCTAATTTTTTTGTATTTTTATAGAGATGGGGTTTCACTATGCTGTCTATGCTGGTCTCAAACTCCTAGCCTCCAGTGATCCGCCTGCCTCGGCCTCCCAAAGTGCTGGGATTACAGATATGAGTCACCATGTCCAGCCAAAACATCAACAAACTTCTAAATAAAGACCAAAACACTTCTAGTATTAAACACTGAAATGAAAGCTATACATACATTTAAGAAAGATTAATAAAAACAAATGAGAAAGTTGCCCACTTATTCCATTTCAGAGTCACTGAGGGCCCACCTCTCCTGGCAGCTCAGGGTGCCTGGACGGGACCCCATTCTGTCACTGGGTGTGCTTATAAACCCACACTCAGACTGGGATCACTTAGACATACCCATTCACCTCACGTACACAGCTTTGGGACATGGGAGGACACTGGAGAATCCAAAGAAAACAGTCATGGGGATCTCACCAGTGCAACGTATCCATGTCTCTATGAATGAGGCAGCAGCCTCAATTCTTGCCACCTCAGAAGAAAGAATTTGAGGGGCGTAGAGCAGAAGGAGAGACCAAGGCAAGTTTTAGGACAGGAGTGGAAAGGCAGGAAAGTACACTTGGAAGAGGGCCAAGTGGGTGACTTGAAAGAGTCAAGAGCGCAGCTTAACCTCTTGACTTGGGGTTTTACATGTTGGCCTACTTCTGCGGTCTTGTGTTACTTCTCTCAACTCCTGGGATCTTGTCAGGAAGTGGCTGATCACCAGTTTCACATGTTTTCTATCGGGAGACTGCCTTTCTCTGATGCTGGCTGTGACCAATGACTACTTTAGAAAGATAGTTAACAACTGCCTTGACCATCACTGGATGGTCACCCGATGCTCTGGGTGTGTGTGTGGAATGGGGAGCTCTCTCCTGCCCTGCTCATGCCTGACTAGCTACCCACTGTAACAGGGAGAACCTGCAGACTTCCCACACCCAGTGGCCCTGGCCAGGAAGCAATTCTTTTTTTCTCACCGACATTATGTCAAAATGACAATGAATGAAACAATGTTATGTAGGGACCTGCTGTATACTGTGCAGTGAAAAGTTGACCTTTGAATCCACCTTCCAACCTAAAGATGGATTCACTTTTTTGAGTGGCTGACCAAAGAATACCCTTATGTGAGGAAAGCCTTCAGCTCATACTCAAAGAGGTTTAGGCCTAGCTTCAAAGCCTCAACAGGAAAACCACAGTTGAAAAGAAGCAAATTTCATACAAGACACACTTAGTTCAGAAAGAGAAAAGCAGCCTGACTTCCAGGAACTGATCTGAAATTCAGAGCTAGGCCTGGGTCATGCTGGAAGCTGGCCTGGTCCTCTCTGCTGGGCCGTGTTGTTGTTTTGCTATGAACAACCTTACAAAACACCAATATCAGACGGAGTCCCTCTGTGACTACACTAAAGTGATATGAAACAAGACTGTAATTTTGCCCAGGCACAAAAACAAGATCACTGTGTAAACCATATAACACCAAATATGCCCTGTCCCAGGTAATATGAGGGAATGTAGCCACTTTCCCAGGTGCAGCTTGAGCCTGGCTCTAATGGGCCCTCCTTCAGGATAAGATGATACTGTGACAGTCAATATTAGGTGTCAACTTGATTGAAGGATGCCTAGATAGCTGGTAAAGTATTGTTCCTGAGTGGGTCTGTGAGGTTGTTGCCAGAGGAAATTAACATTTGAGTCGGTGGTCTGGGAGAGGAAGACCCACCCTCAGTGTGGGTGGGCACCATGCAATTGGCTGCCAGTGCAGCTAGAACAAAGTAGGCGGAAGAAGATGGGATAAGCTGGCTTGCTGAGTCTTCCAGCTTTCATCTTTCTCCCGTGCTGGATGCCTCCTTCCATTCCTCCTGCCATTGGACATCAGACTCCAGGTTCTTCAGCCTTTGGACCCTTGGACTTACACCAATGGCTTGCCAAGTGCTCTCAGGCGCCCTTTGGCCACAGACCGAAGACTGCACTGTTGGCTTCCCTACTTTTGAGGTTTTTGGACCCGGACTGAGCCACTCCGGGTGAGCCTGCAGATGGCCTATTGTGGGACTTCACCTTGTGATCCTGTGAGTCAATTCTCCTTAATAAACTAACTCCCTCCCTCCTTCCCTCCCTCCCTCCCTTCCTCTCTTCCTTCCTTCCTTCTGCCTTTTTTTTTTTTTTGAGATGGGGTCACGGAGTCTCGCTCTGTCACTAGGCTGGAGTGCAGTGGCATGATCTTGGCTCACTGCAACCTCCACCTCCTGGGTTCAAGTGATTCTCCTGCCTCAGCCTCCCCAGCATGCACCACCACACCGGCTAATTTTGTATTTTTAGTAGAGACGGGTTTTCACCATGTTGGCCAGGCTGGTCTCAATCTCTTGACCTCGTGATCTGCCCGCCTCAGCCTCACAAAGTACTGGGATTACAGGTGTGAGCCACCGCGCCTGGCCTTAAACTCCTATATATATATATAGAGCCTATTAGTTCTGTCCCTCTGGAGAACCCTGAATAGTACTGATACCCAAAGACTTGTCCCTACTTCCTGACAGTACCCAATACAGAGTGAACCTGTACTTCCTTGGATCCTCCCCAAATCACCTAACCAAACCCCAAATCCTACCACCCTTTTACTGAGATGTGCTGCAGTTCCCAAAGGCACACCCATGATGTGCAATCTCCCTTCTTCCAAAGAACATTAAACCCAACTTGTTCAACTATAGGTATGTTTCTGGAGGTTTCTGGCTGAAAGGTAACAATGGCATTGTCTCCTTCTACCAACATTAGTATTTACAGAGTAAACTTAGTTCCACGGAAGATTTGCCTAAGGTTATGTTACACATGAAAGTCAAGCCAAAGATATAGACACTGCAAATAACCTTCAGACAAGTAGAGAAAGAAAAATGTCTGAAGTTTGAGACAGTGCCTTAGAGGTACTGGGAACACATAAAGACTTAGGGTAAACAACATGAGGGAGTTTGGCAAATTGGTGTCTGTATTACTTCCTGTCTACATTCCCTTAGAATAGGTAGCTGGGCAGACTTGAACACGGCAGGAGAAAATCTCCCCCACCCCACCCAGGAATGTCAAGCGACTATCAGGTGATGGTAAGGCAAGTTGTTAAACTATCTAAAATAATGATTGGTCTCAACTGGTGTCAGGGAAAGACATTCTCCCAGTAGATGGAAAATACTAGAATCTGGTGATAAGCAGCTGCTGGATAAGATTTTGGGAGAGTGGGCTCAAACATGCTCACTAAGAGGCAAAATGGTGGAGTTTAACTGGCATAAGAGCTTCCTCTAGGAAAAAGACTGGTAAGGGAAGAATGTCTCCAGTGAGTATGTGCACAACTTCAGTAAGCACACCGCACATGCCGCCCCTCCCAAGTGCTGGCAGGCCACTGAGCATGCGGACAGCCCACCCCAAGGGAAGAATCGGAAGAAGAAATGCAAGGCCTAGAACCATACCAATGTATCAGTCTCCAAATCAAGGGTCAGTTGGCACAGCTGAATCTCTCAAGTTGCCCACTGAGCCCTCTTCCAAGTGTACTTTACTTACTTTTATTCCTGCTCTAATACTTCTTAATAAACTCTCACTCCTGCTCAAAAACTTGCCTTGGTCTCTCACTCTGCCTTATGCTTCTTTCCTTTGAGGAGGCAAGAAGTGAGTTGCTGCAGGCCGGTACGGATTTGCCACTGCAAACAATTTCATTCATCTGATGTTCTTGCTTGGCAACTCCAACTTTCTGAAGAGTTAGTATTCGTTGTAAGAATAAAACCACATTCAACATTTGCCTTCTAATTAACAAAAATTGAAGTTATTTCCACAGCAATTAGATTAACAGTGAGCACACACATAATGTTCCAAACTACTCAAGATCAGCAAATTCACTTGTCTCACTCATTCAGATTCATATACTCATTTTTAAAAGTTGTCTTAGGCCCTACTGACTTGGTCAGCTTTCCCCAGTTTCCATTACTGAAACTTCTAAAGCCACTGCTGCTTAAGCCACTGTCAATTTTTAGTGTTATAGGAAAGCAGGAGAAACTGTGTTTAAGCATAGGAAAATAAGTATAGAAATGATAACATTGCATTTCTAAAAATACTGAGCATTAAATATCTAAAAGTAGAACAATAACTTTACATCTCATGAAACCCTCCACATCTGGACAAAAATTATAACAATTTTAATATACATATTAAAATTACAAGAATACATACCTGCTTAAATATGATGTAAACCTGAAAAGAACTAAATATTTTCAAAAATAACTTGTTTCAAGCAATTTTGTAGCTTAATTGAAGGACAGTTTTTTCTCCCAATTTGTATTTTGAAAGAGTTAAAACCTACAGAAAAGTTGCAAAAATAGAAGAATGTGGTACATGCCTGTAGTCCCAAGCTACTCAGGAGGCTGGGGCAGGAGGATCCCTTAAGCCTAGGAGTTTGAGGCCAGCCCCGGCAACATAGCAAGCAAGACCCCCTCTTAGAAAAAGAATAATGGGCCAGGCGCAGTGGCTCACACCTCTAATGCCAGTACTTTGGGAGGCCGAGGTGGGCGGATCACCTGAGGTCAGGAGTTTGAGACCAGCCTGGCCAACATGGCGAAACCCTGTCTCTACTAAAAATACAAAAATTAGCCAG
>NW_012109474.1:2872219-2873134 GCF_000951045.1 Mandrillus leucophaeus | reverse complement strand
CCGTGTTAGCCAGGATGGTCTCGATCTCCTGACCTCGTGATCCCCCCACCTCAGCCTCCCAAAGTGCTAGGATTACAGGCGTGAGTCACGGCGCCCGGTCTATACATAAGCATTTGTGAAGCTTGTCTAAGATTTGTACATTTGATTGAGTGGATATTTTGCCTTAAAAAGAACTGTAAATGAATAATGTGTGCTGATGTATTCATGGGTGTAGAGTACTAAGGTCTGCGTTAAAAAGATAAGATGGTTTGATGGAAGAACAGGTGGTCAGCAATATAGCAAAATGTTAACAATTGGGTCGATATGCGTCCACTGTACAAGTCTTCCCACTTTTCTGTAAGTTTGAAAGTTTTCATAATACAAATTTGGATTTTAAAAAAACCCCACACTGCAAGAGTGTCACCAAAGCGTTTGAAAAGCAGGATTCTAGAGGGGGCATTCGCTGACGACTCAGAAAAACCGTCCATGCCACCCACCACCTCCACGCACTCAAAGAAGCCCTCGCTAGGCAACCCGGCCCTCCGAGCCCTGGTACCGAGGGGCTCTCCGCTTCTCCCTTGCCCCGGCCGCCTCCTGCTCGCCCGGCCTCAGTCTGTTCTCAGAACACACTCCATCATGTGGTTCCCAGAACTCAGATTGCGCAGTGGTCTCGTCATCATCGGCCAGGGCTCACAGTGACCGCGGCAGAGGCCTCCCTAGACCTCCCTCCCGTCCAGCCTCACCTGCTGCCCCCTCTCCTCACGCCCCCGCTCCAGGTCCCCTGGCCCCACTTCGCTCGCCACGTTTTCATAATCCTCTCAGGCTCCGGGCAAGCTGCGCCGCCCGCAGTGGGACCTGATCATATAAGGAAAATACTACGGGCTCATCTGGGGGCTGCAATAGGGACCCGAAAGCGCCCTAGCCTACTACACTCAC
>NW_012109474.1:2865979-2867409 GCF_000951045.1 Mandrillus leucophaeus | reverse complement strand
CAGATAATCAGGAGGCTGAGGCAGGAAAATCACTGGAACCTGGGAGGCGGAGGTTGCAGTGAGTGGAGATCATGCCACTGCACTCCAGCTTGGGTAACAGAGCAAGACTCTTGTCTCAAAAAAAAAAAAAGAGAGAATAATAAACAACTGTATATTCTTCATTTGGATTCCCCAGTTCATAATATTTGGCCATATTTGCTTTATCTTTCTCTGCCAGTGTATAGTCATGCACTATCTTTCCTATGTTTAGATGCACAAATACTATTGTGTTACAACTGCCTACAGTGTTCAGTACAGTAACATGCATACAGGTTTGTAGCCTGGGAGCAATAGGCTGTACCATATAGCCTAGGTGTGTAGTAGGCTCCACCATCAAGGTTTGTGTAAGTGAAATCCATGATGTTCACACAATGACAAAATCGCCTAATAGCACATCGTTCAGGATGTATTCTCGTGGTTAAGCAACACATAACTGTATATACACATATGCATTTTTTCCAGTCATTTGAGAGTTAGTTGCAGGCCTCATGATTCTTCACCTGTATATATTTCAGTATATATTTCCTAAGAACAAAGGACAATCTCCTACATAACTACAATATAATTATCACGATCAGGAAACTTAATGTCAATATTACCATGTCATCTATAATTTATATGTTTCTCCAATTGTCCCAATACTGTCTTTTAGAGTTTTTTTTAACCCATGTTTTAATTAAGGATCCCATACAATATGTGTCACATCTCTAGTCTCCTTTAATGTGATACTATTCCTATTTTAGCCATTTTTTGTTTTTCACCACACTGATGTTTTTAAAGAGTTCAGTTGTTTTGCAGAATGTACCTCCATGTGGATTTGTCTCATTGTTTCCTTATAATTAGATTCAGGCCAGATGTTTTCAGGAGAAATTCTACGCAAGTGAGATTGTGTTGTCGCTGTAGCAAGGGGAGCGCATGACATCAGTTTGTCCCTTTATTGGTGATGGGACACCATTAGTTCATAATTCGGTGAAGTAATACCCGCAAGATTTCTCCATTGTAAAGGTACCCTTTCCTCTTCATAAGACTTGCAGACTATGTCAATATTCTCTCATATATTTACATGTTTTAACATATGTAAACCTTTCACTGAATGGTTTTAGAATCCACTCACTAGTGACATTTCCAATTAGAGAAAACACAGTACATTTGTAAAGACCTACTGATGGTGATCTGCAGTGGGAAATTGTGATACTTAACCTTTCTTAAATATGTAGAGGGCAAATTGAAAAGTGTGTATGAAAATGAACACTCTATACATGAGCAGCATTTTTTTTTTTTGAGACAGAGTCTTGCTCTGTCACCCAGAATGGAGTGCAGTGGCACTATCTCGGCTCACTGCAAGCTCCGCCTCCCAGGTTCACGCCATTCTCCTGCCTCAGCCTCCCCAG
>NW_012109474.1:2816927-2862389 GCF_000951045.1 Mandrillus leucophaeus | reverse complement strand
GGCCCTGAGACAGGAAAAAGCTTGGCAGGATCTAAGAACCAAGCATTTTGGTGCTCCAGGGCCCTGTGAACTCTGTAAGAAGGTGGGATTTTGTTCCAAATTCAGTGGAAGGCAATAGAGGGATTTAAAGCGGGGTAATGACAGGATCTGATTTCCACTCTGTCCGGATTTGGCGCGGTCTGTGTAATGGCGAAGAGACCATTTAAGGATCTATTGCAGAGGTCCAGGGAGCGGCAAATGATGGCTTTGACTCGTGTGGGACAGTGTAATTGGGGAGAAAAGAGGAGGGATGAGTTGAGATAGATTTGGCGTGGTTTTGATAGAAAGTAGATTGGGTGTGGTGGAGTAAATATAAGCAGGAAATGTCAAGAATGATGAAAAGTGCCTGGTTTGATGAACAGTGTTCATGATGATGCCACTTACAGAGTGAGGAAAATTGGGAAAGGAATAGATGTGGAAAGAAGGATTGAGAATTCAGTTTTAGGCAGAAAACTTTTTGGTGCCTGTGAAGCAGCCAAGTGGAGATGCCAGCTAAGAATTGGTTAGGGGGATCTGAAAGTCAGAAGAACCAAAGTGGCATGGGAACAAATGAAGGGAAAAATCGGTATTCTGGAACCAAATGCAGTGTTTACAGTTTCCTGCAACGTGGATTTCATTTGCCAGTGCCCTTCCTGACTGAATTTACTACGTTTACTTCATAAAGCAGCATGGTGAATTTTTTTTAGACGAGGCATTTCCACTTCATTTAAAAGGTGCATTGTCATGAGCTATCTTCTTAAAAAGGAAATAATAGTTTTACTGATGTCATTTTAATATTTTATCAGTGGTTCTTACCCTTTCTTGTAATACAGACCCATTTGAAAATTTCACAAATACTATGAACTCAGAAAGGAAAAAAATGCACATTGACATCTGTATTAAGGAAGTAGAAAGTTTATAAATTTCTGGTACAATTTACTGTAGTGTTAGAGCTAGTGATCATATTTTTTTCCATTTCCTTATCATAGCAATTAGGACGCTCATGTGGAGAGAGGTAAAGTGGTTGTGTATAATAACACAGGTAGTTAGTGGCTGTGACTAGAACCCAAGCCTTGAGCTTGAAATAGTGATGTTACAGGCCGGCTAGAATCACTAAAGATACGCTTCTCTCAAGCAGCATACAAAGTGTTTGCAGGGTGGGTGGGAAGAAAGAAGAGCATGTGACTGATTATAGGGAAAAGGACACATTTGTGTTAAAATTTGTTAAGGATTATCATTAATTTGTCAGATTTCACTCAACAAGAAGAACAGTTCTAGGTTTTTATTAGCTCCCATCCTAGTACTTGGCAGGAGGTTTTCACTTAGATCTTAGCTCTCCTACTGCTCCTGACTTTGTTGGGAATGTTTGTGTATTTTTTCAAGGCGAGTGGGCAGGGCTGCTAAATTACCTTAATCCTGAAACACCGGGATGCCACCGCAGCTTTTCTTAATTTGCCCTAGTTGCTGCCTGAAGTCGCTGGTACTAAGTGAATATTTACCTAACAATGTGATAGAAAGGTAGAGCTGTTTCTTTCCTAGTGGTGCTTTTCCTGTACTGTCAACTCAGCACATCTTCCCAGGCCCTTTCTTGGAGCTACTTGGACTCACTACACTCTGGGTTAATATGTCTCTTCACTGTCTTTCGGTCTTGGGAAATGTTTAGCCTCTGAATTTTCAGGGTGTTTTACAAATGAGATTTCAGTTTGGTGTTAAAGATTGTTAAGTTTTAGACCTTTTAGTATCCATGTAAAATTGACATCAAATGAAAATTGACATGGCATACAATTTATGAAATTAAAAGAAAAAACCTTTAAACCTTTATAGTCTTTGTATCTGCACATCCCAGATTTTTTGTTAAAATATTTAAAATAATAATAGTAAAAAATTATTTTTTAAAATAGAGAAACCCAGTCTCTACAAAAAATACAAAAATTAGCCAGGCATGGTAGCACTTGCCTGTAGTCCCAGCTACTGGGGAGGCTGTGGTGAAGGATTGCTTGAGCCCAGGAGGTTGAGGTTGCAGTGAGCCGAGATCACACTACAGCACTCCAGCCTGGGTGACAGAGTGAAACCCTGCCTCCAAACAAACAAAAAAAAAACCCAAACCAAAAATATATGATTGAGAACATTTTCTCTGTTCAAAATAATTGTATTAGTTCAGTTAAGGCCTTACTTGAGCTAACCTTTACAGTCTGGGAGCATCAAATAAGAAGTAATATAGATAAATGGGATGTTCTTTTTTTGTTTTTATTTTCCCACGCACACCCTTTCCTTTGTAGATATTGCATATTTCACTACTAGCACTGTCGTCTCACAAACGCTTTCTTAGAATATGAGACATAGGGGAGAAACTCATAAAAGGAACTTTGTAGAGAGACAAATGAAATTAGACTCTATTGTTTCTGAGGAGAAGTTGGGGTCATTTCCATGTGTGCAATATGTCATTTTTATTTCTGGATGTTTTATGTATTTTTGTTATCTTTGGATTTCAAAAGTTTGACAATGATGTGCCAAGCTGCAGGGGAAGGGGGTGTAGAGTGCTATGTTTGGTGTTTATTAGAGTTGAGGTTTACTAAGCTTTAATCTATAAATTTATGTTTTTTATCAAATTTGGACATTTCTTCTTTATTATTTCTGCAAATGTTTTTTAAAATCCATTCTCTGTCCTCTCCTGTGACTGTAACTTGTTAGTCCTTGAGGTTCTGCCCATGTCTTTTTACTTTCTGACTTTAAAGAAAAAATTAACAAACTTTGTTTTTGAGCAGATTTAGGTTTTACAGAAAAATTGAGCAGAAAGTATGGAGTATACCCTATGCTCCCTCGTCCTGTCCATTTCCCCTATTATTAACATCTTGCATTAGTGTAGTACATTTGTTACAATCGATGAGCTAATATTGATACATTATTATTCACTAAAGTTCATGTTTTGCATTCAAGTTCATTCATTGTATTATATAGTTCTGTGGGTTTTGACAAATGTGCAGATGACTGATGTCAGTATTATAGTGTCATACAGATTAATTTCACCACCCTAAACATAATCTGTGATTCACTTATTCATCCCTGTCTCTGAACCCCTGGCAAGCCCTGATCTTTTTACTGTCTCCATAGCTTTGCCTTTTCCAGATATCATATAGTTGGAATCATATAGTATATGGCCCTTCCAGACTTTCTTCTTTCACTTAGTAACATGCATTTAAGATTCCTTCTTTTTATGGTTTGATAGCTCACTTCTTCTTATTGCTGAATAATATTTCATTGTATGGCTGCACCACAGTTTGTTTATCCATTCACCTGCTGAAGGACATTGTTGTGGGAAGTCAGGGACCCTGAGCGGAGGGACTGGCTGGAGCTGTGGCAGAGGAACATAAATTGTGAAGATTTCATGGACATTTATCATGTCCCTACTAATATTCTTATAATTTCTTATGCCTGTCTTACTTTAATCTCTTAATTCTGTTATCTTTGTAAGCTGAGGATGTACATCACCTCAGGTCCACTGTGATGATTGTGTTAACTGCACAAATTCATTGTAAAACGTGTGTTTGAACATATGAAATCAGTGCACCTTGAAAAAAACAGAGTAACAGCGATTTTTAGGGACAAGGGAAGACAAGCATAAGGTCTGACTTCCTGCGGGGTTGGGCAAAAAGAGCCATGTTTTTCTTCTTGCAGAGAGCCTGTAAACAGATGTGCAAGTAGGAGAGATATGGCTAAATTCTTTTCCCTAGCAAGGAATATTAAGACCCTAGGAAAAGAATTACATGCCTGGTGGGAGGTCTATAAACAGCCGCTCTAGGAGTGTCTGTCTTATGGGGTTGAGATAAGGACTGAAATACGCCCTGGTCTCCTGCAGTACCCTCAGGCTTATTAGGATGGGGAAAAAAACACTCCCTGGTAAATTTGAGGTCAGACCGGTTCTCTGCTCTTGATGCCTGTTTTCTGTTAAGTTGTTTATCAAGACCATATGTGCACAGTTCAACATAGATCCTTATCAGGAGTTTTTGATTTTGCCCTTTGCCTTGTGATCTTTGCTTTGCCCTTTGCCTTGTGATCCTTATTGGCCTCAGAAGCATGTGATCTTTGTTCTCCTTTTTGCCCTTTGAAGCATGTGATCTTTGTGACCTACTCCCTGTTCATATACCCCCTCCCCTTTTGAAGTCCTTAATAAAAACCTGCTGGTTTTGCGGCTCAGGTGGGCATCATGGACCTACCAATATGTGGTGTTAGGCCCAGCGGCCCAGCTGTGAAATTCCTCTCTTTGTCTCTTTGTACTCTTTCTCTTTATTTCTCAGACCGGCTGACACTTAGGGAAAATAGAAAGAACCTACATTGAAATATTGGGGGTGGTTTCCCCCGATAGGACATCATGGTTGCCTTCAAGTTTTGACAATTATGAATAAAGATTTGTGTGCACATTTTTGTTTGAACATAAGTTTTCAAATCATTTAGGTAAATACAAGAAACATGATACATATGGTTAGGTATGTTTAGTTTTATAAGAAACTGCCAAAGTGTCTTCCAAGCTGGCCATACCATTTGCATTCCCACCAGCAATGAATGAATTTCTGTTGTTCCACATCCTCACCAGCATTTGGTATTGTCAGTGTTTGGGATTTTAGCCTTTCTAAAATCCAAAAGACTAATAGTTATGTAGTAGTATCTCATGTTGTTTTAATTTGCAATTCCCTAATGACATATGATGTTGAGCATCTTTGCATATGCTTATTTGCCATCTGTATATCTTCTCTGGTAAGGTATCTGTTCAGATCTTTTGCCCATTTTTAAATTGGGTTGTGTGGGTTTTTTTTCTTTTTTTTTTTTTTTTAAATTGCTGAGCTTTAAGAACACTTTGTATGTTTTGGATACCAGTCCCTTATCAGTTAGGTGTTTTTATAAATACTTTCTCCCAGTCTGTGGCTTGTCTTTTCATTCTTTTAACAGCATCTTTTGCAGAGCAGAAGTTATTTATTCATTTGTTTTTAGAGGGTCCCACTCTGTTGCCCAGGCTAGAGTACAGTGGTGTGAACACGGCCACTGTAGCCTTGACCTCCTGGACTCTAGCAGTCCCCTCGCTTCAGCCTTCCAAGTGGCTGGGACCACAAGCACACACCACCACGCTCGGCTGATTTCTTAATTCTTTGTAGAAACAGGGTCTCATCATGTTTCCCAGGCTGGTCTCAAACTCCTGGGCTCAAGCAATCCTCCCACCTCGGCCTTCCAAAGTGCTGGGATCATAGGCATGAGCCACTGTACACAGCCAGAAGTTTTCAATTTTAAGAAGTCCAACTTAAGTTTTCCCTTCATGGATCCTGCTTTTGGTGTTAGATCTAAAAAGTTATCACCAAACCAAAAGCCATGTAGATTTTTCTCGTATGTTCTAAGAGTTTTGCATTTTATATTTAAGTCTATGATCTCTTTGTTTTCATTTCTGTTTTTTTTAGGTAAGAGGTCTCACTCTGTCACCCAGGCTGGAGTGCAGTGACTTGATTGTAGCCCACGGTAGCCTTGAACTCAGCCTCCTGAATAGCTGGGACTACAGGCACATGCCACTATACCCAACTAATTTTTTACATTTTTTAGAGATGGGGATCTTGCTGTATTGCCCAGGCTGATTTCAAACTCCTATCCTGACACAGTCCTCCCACCTCAGCCTCTTGAGTAGCTGAGATTATAGGCTTGAGCCACGAGACATTTTTGCCTGGATTCATTTTGTTTGGTATATGGATGTTTTGTTGTTGCAGCACTATTTGTTGGAAAGACTATCCTTTTTCCAGTGAATTGCCCCTCCTCCTTTGTCAGACCTTGAGGTTCTGGCTTTGTTTTTTGATCTTTTTTTCCATCTGTTCTTCAGATTGGATAATTTCTATTTATCTTCAAAGTCGCTGAATTTTTCTCCTTTCATTTCTATTCTGCTGTTAAGCCCATCCAGGGAATTTTTTATTTCAGTTATTTTTCAGTTTTGGAATTTCCATTTTGGATTTTTATAATATGTATTTCTTTGCTGAGATGTCATGTGTTTTATTAGGAGCATATTTTCCTCTACATCCTTGGGCATAGTTATAATAGGTAGCTATTTTAAAATCCTTGTCTGCTAATTTCAGCATCTGGGTCTTCTTGGGGTTGGTCTCTGTTGATGGTCTTTTTTCTTGAAAATGAGTCATATTTTTTGTTTCCTCATATGTGGATTAATTTTGAATTGTATTATGAACATTGCAGATGAAACATTGTGGAGACTGGATTCTGTTGTAATCCTGCAGACGGAATTGACTTATTGATTGGTTGGCTATTTATTTTTTGTACGCAGAATCACCCCCATGCACTCCCATGATAAACTGTGTCTCCCCTTGTAGTGGGCAACAATTTAAATCTAAGTTCAGTTTTTTAAGGCTTGGCTTAGGTGCTTGTGGTCCGACCTACACATAAACGGCTAAAGAGTCAGCCAAATATTTTGGCAGAGTTTATATGTGAAATTTGGAATCTCCCTCTATGGTGCTCCTCTTTCCCAGATTCTCCTTCACTTTCTAGTGGCTGTGCTTACCATGAACTTTATTCTCTGATTCTTCAAGCCAGTAAGACTGTGTGTTTCAGAGTTCTAGCCATTCCATGCATCACGGACTGTTAATCTTCAAGTTAGTTGCTATAAATAAATTGGGCACTTACCCTGTTCTGTTCTCTTCCTCTAAGTATCAACTCTTCTCCTTACCTGTCTAGTTTTGTTCATTTCCAAGACCTTCAGGTAGTAGTTGTTCTCATATATTGTCCTGAGTTTTTCATTGTTTTCTGTTGGAGGATTGGTCAGATAGGAGCATAGCAGGCCATGACCAGAAGCAGAACTAATGAAATTAGGAAGAAGACATGGAAAGAGGAAAGAAGAATGAAATAAAGCAACCACTGATAGACCAGGTGCAGTAGCTCATGCCTATAATCCTAGCAGTTTGGGAGGCCAAGGTGGGAGGATTGCTTGAGCCCAGGAGTTCGAGACCAGCCTGGGAAACATAGCAAGAGCCCATCTCTACAAAAAATAATACTAATAATAAGTAAAAATTAGCCAGATGTGGTGGCACACACCTGTAGTCCTACCTACTTGGGAGGCTGAAGCAGGGGGATCACTTGACTTGGGGAGGTCAAGGCTGCAGAGGTCGAGGCTGCAGTGAGCTGTGATCACACCACTGCACTCTAGCCTGGGCACAGAGCAAGACTTTGTCTCAAAAAAGAAAACACTGATATAAAAATAGGCAGAGACTATTAAGGTAGGAGGATGAGAAGAAACTTGAAAAGATTCAGGAAGGCATCATGGTACAGAATAACCCATTTACCGGAACAAAACATTTGTAATGCACCCAACTAGTATTTATGGCCTTTTGTAACTATCTGAATTTGTATCTGTAAAAAGCTTAGTGGATCTGTTCTAAATTATAGTTATATATATTGCTCCTGATATTCCTTTAAACTGCAAATTTCTCAAAGTAGGAATGAAAAGAGAGGTTGAAATAGAAATATTTTAGGCTAGGTTTGGTTTGTTTGATGAAAGAGATCGTAGACATAAATTGGAAGATTATACTTAGATACCAATAGTGGTATAATGCTTGAATAGTCTAATTTGTAGGTCAGTATCTTATCACAAACCCATTGCCAAAAGTCCCATAATTTTTTGACAAGATGTGGAAATGTGCACTTAGATTGTTTTGGAGAGAATAAAGTTAGTATATGCAAAGTGCTAGCATGAAGTCTATTGCATAGTAAGTGTCCCTTCTATGTTAGCTATAATGTTTACCTTGCAGAGTTGTTGGGAAGATTAGCTTTTGTGTGGAAAGTGATAAAATGTCTGGTATTTAGTAGACGCCTAATGAATGTCAATATGATGAAATGGCTATAACTGATGCTGCTTACTGATATGCCAGTTTTGCACTGTACAACTCTAATGATGATGAGTGAGTACCACTCACATCATAATCATATATTTGTATAGTCACAAGTTTTTTTGGCAGATGATAGTAGGTGATTGGGAAGGGGTGATTTTCATTTATTCGTACAAGGACACCGATTTAACTAATAGTGATGCTGCAAATGTATAGTCTTAGTGTGTATTAATAGATGTATAGATAATTCCTCTGTATTCTTTGTGTTTAGATAAAATGCATGCTGTTTTGTTGTATTCTAAGGGACACATTTTAATAGGATGTTGGCAAACTACAGTGTCTTTAGAGGAAAGCAGTCAGAATTAATGTCAAATGAAGAACTATTGAAAGAATGCCTTTAATTTACCTGAGATGAGAGTTACTGGGTTTGGGGACTTCCAGGTTAGCTGACTTCAGATACTGGAGGTGGGGGATACACATGTAGAAGGTAACCTGTTTTGCCCATTTTTTTTCTAAGAGTAAAAGATAATAGTGTTGTACCTGAGCGAGTTAGAGAAACGCCACATTTTGAGACAAATTTAAGAGTCCTTTATTAGCCGGCGACCGAGAGACGGCTAACGCTCGAAATTCCCTCCGGCCCGAGGAAGGGGCTTGATTTTCTTTTATACTTCGAGTTAGGAAGGGGAGGGGGAGCTCAGTTGCAACAATTCTACAGAAGTGAAAACATGTAAAAAAGTTAAAAAGACAAATGGTTACAGAGAAACAAACAGTTCCAGGTGCAGGGGCTCTAAATCTTTCATAACATGTTATATATGTGTGCTCTGCCGGACACAAACTCAAGGCTTTATGGTGTTATCTCTTGAGCAAAACCCTGGGAACTTGTACATTGTTTGCTTCAGTACCTTATCCGTTAATTGGACTCTTTGGTATGAAGGAGTCCTTGAAACCTTGCAAATAACGGAGCCAAATGGAGTTCGTCCTCATCCGGCTGTCTCAGCTAAGGAAGAGCTTATTCATGTGGAAACAAGGCTAGGTGATTAAGGGAGAAAGGGAGAGTCTAAAAACAAAGTTAGTAAAATACAAGGTTAGGTATTATAATAGTTCACCTTATTATTTGCAGTCTGTAACTTGAGTCATGCTGTGACTCTAGAACTGGTGGCATATGTAATTCAAATTCAAAGCAGCATATATTCTATAAACTACATCTCTATCTGTGTTGGTGCTTTTGGATAGAACTAGAATTGGTGGATGGAAGACTTTGTAAGCTGAGTTAGTTCAATATAAAGAAATATCATTCGTTGGGGCCGGGAACAGGTGGCTCACACCTGTAATTCTAGCACTTTGGGAGGCCGAGGCAGATGGATCCCCTGAGGTCAGGAGTTCAAGACCAGTCTGGCCAACATGGTGAAACCCCGTCTCTGCTAAACATACAAAAATTAGCTGGGCGTGGTGGCGGGTGTCTGTAGTCCCAGCTACTTGGGAGGCTGAGGCAGGAGAATCACTTGAGCCCGGGAGGCGGAGGTTGCAGTGAGCCGAAATCGCAGCACTGTGCTCCAGCCTGGGCGACAAGAGCGAAACTCTGTCAAAAAAATAAGCAATATCATTAGTTTATGTTGTCCATTGATCTCACACTGCTTCATGCAGTAGAGTATGTCCTCCTACTGAAAGTTTTCTGGCAGAGGTTTAGAGAGAAGCTTTTGTCAGGAATTTTTAGAGGGAGTTCTTAATAGAGTGAGTGGTTGACCTCAGACAACCCTAAGGCACCTTCTAGTTTGGAGATTCTTTTATTGTAATACTAGACAACATACTCCAGCACATAGAAGGATTTTAGTTCTCAACAAATGTTTCTAGCATTGTGAAGCATCAGAGAACAAGAAAGTTGTCTAACCAGAATGGCTTTACATCACAGCGTAGCAGGACGAGCAGCAGTCAAAACTCCTCAGACACCGGCTTAAAGAAGGAAGCGGCTTTATTTGGCCGGGAGCGTCCGCAGACTTGCATCTTAAGAGCAGAGCTCCCTCAAAAAGAAATTCTTGGCCCTTTTAAGGGCTTACAACTCTAAGGGGTCCACGTGAAAGGACGGTGATAGATTGAGCAAGCGTGGGGAATGCGACTGGGGGCTACATGCATAAGCTAACACAACAGAAAGTTTTGCAATGCTTTTTCATACAATGTCTGGAATTTAAAGATAACACAAGTAGTTTAGGTCAGGGATTGATATTATTATTATTATTATTATCATTATTTTAACTACCAGGGCCGGGTGGTAGCACTAGGCCATCTGACTATTTATCTTACTTCTGTTTCTTTTTAACTTTTTGCTTTTTTCTTTTCCTACTGTCTTATAAACTAGGCAAGGGGTAGGGGGTGGTGCACAGGAGAAGTGGTGGTCTCCTTCCTTAACAGCATGCAGTGCAGTTCTTGGTACCTGCACGTAAGTAAAGATCAAACTGTCAAACTGGTGATCCTTAAGACTCTGCTTCCGTGGGTGTGACTTATTCTAGGTATTATTGCCTAACAGAAATTTCTGTCATCTAATTTTAAATTGTGTAAGGTTTCACGGTGAGATTATTTGAAGCATTTAGAGGTATTTACTAATCTGTGATGGCTTACAAATCTCTTCTTGTTGCAATAGGTGTGTTTGTCGTTGCTGCTAAGCGAACGCCCTTTGGAGCTTATGGAGGTCTTCTGAAAGACTTCACTGCTACTGACTTGTCTGAATTTGCCGCCAAGGCTGCCTTGTCTGCTGGCAAAGTTTCACCTGAAACTGTTGACAGTGTGATTATAGGCAATGTCGTGCAGGTTAGTAGGGTAAAGGAAGGTGTTCACTCCTATTGCTTGTTTGATCAGTTTCTAAAAATAATTCCTTTAACATATCATAATGGTAAACAAGTTAATAGTTATAGACCTTTTTTTTGGGGGGATGGAGTCTCGCTCTGCTGCCAGGCTGGAGCATGGTGGTGCAATCTTGGCTCACTGCAACTTCTGCCTCCCAGGTTCAAGCGATTCTCCTGCCTCAGCCTCCTGAGTAGCTGGGATTACAGGTGTGCACCACCAAGCCCAGCTAATTTTTGTATTTTTAGTAGAGACAGAGTTTTACCATGTTGGCCAGGGTGGTCTCAATCTTTTGACATTGTGATGCGCCTGCCTTGGCCTCCCAAAGTGCTGGGATGGATGACAGGCGTAAGCCACCACTCCCAGCCAATAGTTACAGACGTCATACATTTGTAATTTTAGTAATTTCTGTGACTCCAGAATCAATGTCATGCATAATTCAAAGCATCATATGTTCTAGAAACTGTATGTCTATCTGACTTGGGATGCATTTCAGTGCTTCCTAAATAGCAGATTGACTTCCTTGGCTTACTTGAAGTTAATTGATTTTCTCTATATGCCACCTTAGTAAACCCAAGCAATACAGCACACCTCCCCTAATTTTCTTACACATTGTAGGAGCTTGATCAGTGTTTGTTGTAAGAAATAAGATGCTTCCTTACCCTCTGTCTTGCTATGTGTGATGTACAAAATCAGTCACTCATATGCAGGTAATTGAAAATTCAGAATTCCTTTGAAGTATACAAACATTTATTGGATACCTAGTTAGAGGCTATTATAGGTGCTATGGTACCCAAGGTGGACTAAAAGGAGGTAATAATCTAATGAAAAAGATTTTATATATATATATATGTGTGTGTGTGTGTGTGTGTATATATTTGATCAGTTTCTATCTTTCATATATACACATGTATATATGATATATATATTTAAAGATGTCAATGATGTGATCATTGCTAAAGGAAAGAGAATGACAATGGACACAGAAATCACTAGGCCTTGCATTTGAACTTGATTCTGTTCATCTTGCCATTGTGTATCTTCACATCCAGAAAAAGCAGTGACTTTTTTTCTTTGGCAGTTATGTCTGTTGAACCTAAAATATTTTCGTAAAGAATTCTCGATAATTGTCTTTTGTTATTTTTATTTTATTTTGTAGCTTTTACCTCTGACCTAAGAAGGCATTAGAACAGATTAAATAGAAATTGGATACTTTTGGTTTTTGTGTTTTCTAGAATTTTAAAGTTTTCCTTCTAAAATATTTTTTTTTCCCAGCATGTATTCTCTCAAACTTTATAACACAAAGTCACTCTAAATAGTATTAGTTTAATTGTGTTTGTGCCTCTGTTCCTAAAGACAGTTTTTCTTGCCTTAAGTTTTCTGTCAGGCCAAGATAGAGTTTTCTTGTAAGGATGTTAAGTGCTTAACAGGTAAATATTTGGGGTTAGGTCTTCATGGTTAAGAGAGAACAGAATATGCTTCAAATGACATTTGACAAATACCACAAAGCTGCTTTTCTAATTGAGTTTAATATTATTAAATATCATTTGGAATAAATGAGTTTTACTTATTTTTTAAGAAACAATGAAATCCAATGTGGATTCTTTTTCTTTTTCTTCCCTAATTACCCTGGCTAGAATCTCCAGTGTTGAATAGAAGTTATAAGAAACGGATATCTTTGTCTTATTCCTGATTATAGGGGGAAAGCATCTGGCCTTTCACCTTTACGTATGATGATAGCTGTGGATTTTTTATAGATTCCCTTTGTCAGATTGAGAAAGTTGCCATCTGTTCCTAGTTTGTTCAGTGTTTTTGTCATAAAAGGGTGTTGGATTTTGTCAAATGCTTTTTCTGTTGACTGAGATGATCGTGTAAATCTTTTTTATTCTGTTGATATGCAATATTTGACAAACCTTGGCAAAAGAATATCCATTGACCAAGAAGTTTTTTAATGGCATTAATTTGTAAAATAAGATAATTTCATCTCCGTCAACAAATGAAACAGTTAGTAGATTAATTGATGTTATACTGAGTTCCTCCCAGTTTCATCTGCATTCAAAACCCTTAACTTATAAATGTACTGAATTTGTTGAGTTTTGAAAAACTTGAAACCTACACAAAAATTAAAAGAATAGTACAGTGAACATCCTAAAACCCTGTACCTTGATAGACCAATTTTTTACATTTTGTCAGACTTGTTTTTGCTGTTGCTAACAGCCTCCAAAACAGGCTGTTAATGTTTTTGGTTGTTACTGGTTTTTGTTTTTTTGTTTAAGGCATTCTTTTTACTCAAAGTGTGGTTCTTGGACTAGCAACATCAGCTTCACCAGGGAAATGGTTAGAGATGCAGAATCTCAGGCAGACATAGACCTGCTGATTCAGAACCTACATTTTATTATAACAAGATGCCCCTGTATGCATTTTAAAGTTTGGAGAGAGGTGGTCTACTCCTACCTCTTACTCTCCTGACCAATCATTCATCTGTCTTCTCCCTAAGTATGCAGTCCTCAGCCTGTTTTACATTAGAATTACTTGGGATGCTTTTTAAAAGTGACTACTGATGCCCAGGCCCCACCTCCAGCCTTTCTGGTTTAATTGATTTGCTTAGGAACTTGAGCATGAGTATGTAATAAAGCTTCCTAGGTTATTCCAGCCTGCAACCAAGGTTGAGAACCACAGCCTCAGATACTTCCTCTGTTAAGGAGCATACTACTTTAGGATAGCCTATTCCATTTTTAAATAACTCTAATTGTTATAAATTTCTGTCTTATATTAAGGACTTAGTGGGATTTCTCTAAGTGGCAGTTATCTTTAATATATTTGAAAACCAATTGACTATGGTTACACATTATGAATGTATTTAAATAATACCATTGAACTATACACTTAAAAATGGTTAAAATGGTAAATTGTGTTATGTGTATTTTACCCCAATAAAAAAATAGAAAAAAACCCTATTGACTATAGTTTTTAGTCAAATTGTAAACACGTATTAGATATAATATGCTGTACTTAGATGTATTTTGTCCTACCTTAGAGCCATATAGTTTATCATTTTTGATAGATTGCCAACATTTCCATGTATTTGGTGCTTGTTCTTAATTACTAGATTTATAGAGGATATTATTTTTATTTTCCTTCTCTCTTCTAGAGTTCTTCAAATGCTATATATTTGGCAAGGCATGTGGGTTTGCGTGTGGGAGTCCCAAAGGAGACCCCAGCTCTCACGATTAATAGGCTCTGTGGTTCTGGTTTCCAGTCCATTGTGAATGGATGTCAGGTATGGACAACATGTTTTTAAATTATCTGAAAATATGTTAATAGTTACTAGAAGAAATGTCCCACTGCAATATAACACTTTAGCTTTAGGGAGGATTGCTTGAGCCCTGGAGGTCAAGTCAACCGTGATCATACCACTGCACTCCAGCCATGGGCAACAGAGTGAGACCGTGTCTCTAAAAAAAAAAGAAAAAAAAAAAGCTAATAATGAACCTGAAAGTGGAATAAGCTTGTCACAAAAGGACAAATACTGTGTGTTTCTACTTCTTTGAGATACCTAGAGTAGTCAAATTCATAGAGACAGAAAGTAGAATGGTGTTCCCGGGGGCTGGTGAGGGAAAGTTAGTGTTTAATGGATATGGAATTTGTTTTGCAAGATGAAGAGCGTTCTGGAGATGGGTGGTGGTAATGGTTGCATCACACTATGAATACACTTAATGCCACTGAACTGTACACTTAAAAATGGTTAAAATGGTATTATATACGTATATACTGTACTACAATGTTTTTAAAAGTTAGTATGTTCATCATTCTTTTCGAGTGCTTCCTACATGCTAGGCACCCTGCTAGATTTACATTCAATATCTCATTTAATCTTACAACCATCCTATGAAGCAAGAACTATTATTATTCTCATTTTACAGGCAAGGAAACTGATTATTAAAGCCATTAAGATTACTGAGTCGTAGAATTTGAACCCAGGTCTGTGAGCATTACCTGTGACGCACTGAATAAAGACTGTGAGGCAAGCAGGAACTCTCAAGAATTTAGGAGAGGATAAGGAAATGTGTTTTATTTCAAAGGAAGTGAATGATGCTGTTAGAAGTACAAACTAGTTTGACCTTTTTAAAGGACGGTTGGTTAAATACTTTTGTTTCTTTGAACACGGGGAAGAGAGTAAAGTGAAATTCAATTTCATTTGTAAAAGTCTTCATTTTATTACAAACAAAATAAGAGACAGAGGCGTATTTTAATAAACAATTTTCACATTAATTTGTTTCTATAACGATGTATCTTAAATAGTGACCTCAGTTTTCCTAGTAATAATTTTAAGAAACATCATGTTTTCTTAGAGGCTCATTATTTGCTGCTTTTCTGAGAAAGACAAACAGTGGAAAGTGTTGGAAGAATGAAATGATTTCCTTGTTATGAGCCACCTAGATTGAACTAGTTCTTGTAAATCTCTGGTCTCGTTCAGATACCTCCATTAATGGGATAAATTTTTCTTTTGCCTTTTTAAAGGGTTTGTCCTTTATTATCTGCTGTACATTTATGCCAGATATTAATATCTCTGTTGATTTTCAAGGTTTATATTGTGTTAAGTATTACTATTCTTAGCCAAATGTAGGTAGGGCCTGTTACTCAGGCAAACATGATTGAAACCTTTTAGTTTTCTCCCCCTACATCTTGGTAATGGATACGTTAGCGTTTGCTTTACAGTTACTTTAAAAGCATTTCCTTTTGAGACACTGTAAGCTGGGGTACAATATTTGTTGGATTTACCATTAATTTGTAAAATCAGTGTGTTTCTTAATACATTGGGTACGGTTAAAGGAGTTTTTATTGTTTGTTTTTAAATAGGAAATTTGTGTTAAAGACGCTGAAGTTGTTTTATGTGGAGGAACCGAAAGCATGAGCCAAGCTCCCTACTGTGTCAGAAATGTGCGTTTTGGAACCAAGCTTGGATCAGATATCAAGGTTGGAACCATAAAAATTTAAAAGAATTAGTTCTTATTAGCATTATATAAGTACTTTTAACAACATACCTTTTTATGGGAAAACTAATTTTGATACCAATTTTGTTGATGAGTATTGGCAAGATATGAACGATTAGAAGTTTGTAAACTATTTCAAAACTCTATTTTGGTTGTTAGTTTTGACATTTTTAACCCATATGAAATTAGATTCTATCTCAGCAGACCTCTAGTAGTATAATTATCCTGTGTAAGTAAGTGGCCATAGGCATGGGAGAGATGGAGGAAGGGAAAAAGTGGATTAAAAGGATAGACAGAAGAGTGAATTAATCTCCCGACTAAACAATTAGTAATCTGAGTAATTAAATCTTTAATGTGACTTATAGAAGTTTTATTTCTGGGACAATCTCAGAATAGATTTCTTCTTCATCACACAAAACGTCTTTGATTACAGATTATATTGTCCCAAATCAAACAAAAACTGATTTTATCTTTGAGAGCTACAACTTGAGAATGATAGTACAATACTGATAAAGAATTATGTTTTCTTCTCATTTGCATGTGAAAGGGCTACTGACATTTTATATTTTTTAACATTTTCAATAGTAATGTTTGACTTACACTGTTCACCCAGTTTCTCACCTGACCTTTTTGAAAGTTGAAAGGAATGAGACTTAAGAGAATCTATGCGGATTTTAGCCATGAAACACATTTGAGATATCCTTTATAAAGATAAGTCAGTGAGTCAAACGTTGATGAGGCAGCAAAGTGGGACACACTTAGCAGAGACTCTAACTACTTGAATAATAATTAACAACCTTTCTGTGACTCTGAGACCCTGTCCCAAGTTCTTTTCAGCCTCATAGTAACTGATAGAACCAGCTATTCCTGTCACTGAGGCACAGGATGAGAAAGATATACTCTTTATTACAGAACTCAGGGCTGGTTTACAAAGGTGGCTATAAGAAAACATTGCATGAAGACTCATTGTCAGGTTTTCTACAAAATATGACCTTGAGGATTTAGTTTTTGATTATAGGGTAACTTCTGTGATCTCACCATGCATGTCTAGTCCTGTTGGCTGTTCTTAGACACATATTTAGAGAGGGACAGAGAATGTGTGCATTTTATTGTGTGACACTGAATGTTCTCAAAAACATTGCATGTTTTTAGAAAATATCCCAGAACCGAATAGGAATATGAAAATAGTAAATGGTTATCAGAAAGTCTTAATTTTACTTTTGTTTATTGGAAGTGTTATTTAAATTTAAAGAACTTATATTACTTTTAAAAGGTAATGCCTTAACAAGTCACTTTATTAATGTCTTTTAATAGCTGGAAGATTCTTTATGGGCGGGATTAACAGATCAGCATGTCCAGCTCCCCATGGCAATGACTGCAGAGAATCTTGCTGTAAAACACAAAATAAGCAGAGAAGAATGTGACAAATATGCCCTGCAGTCACAGCAGAGATGGAAAGCTGGTGAGTGAAATTGGAAAATATCAGTATCTATAGAATAAATATCTATAGGAAATATTTTCATCATTTCTATTATGGTTATATAATATTTACAAATCATACCTTTAAGAATTATTACATCTTTTCATTATTTGTTTTTAGATGATTAGATATTTTATTAATTATTGCAAAATTAACTGGGAATTTCTGTTTTGAAAAAGTTAATACTACTTAAAAAGTGGTATTGCTACTTGACCCTAGATAGACCCTTGAATTTTGTGCTGAACTGGTCCTGTTGTCAGTAGAACATGCTGAGGAATGTGATACACTCTGTCAGAGGTGATAACTCACTGTGGACTGCAATATAGAGGATGTCCTCTCCCACAAGCCATATCATAATCATAAGAAGGGGTAATGTGTTTGGAAAAGACCCACTGGGTCTTTTATGCTTTCCTTCTCGCATTCCTAATTAAGAATCATTGTACCTGACTCGGAGACTTAGAACTAGTCTGAGACTCTAGTTAGAGTGCCCTGGTGTAGCACAGCAGGTTGCTATAGCGCCAATCCAAAACAGGCAATGTGACAGCAGTTCAAGAAATGTGATATTTTAAAAATTAAACTGTTAAAGCAAGTGGAAACTCTTATTTAGGAGTATTAAATGCTTGAGGTAATGAGGATAAAGTCCATCTTAGCATTTCAGAAGGATAAGTGGAATAGAGCTGATGCCATCCAACTCATCTGTGTTTTTTTAGTTATATGTTCATAGTAGAAGAGGATTGGTCTGGAAGTCAAGAGTTATCAGTTCTGTTTCTACTTCTACCATGCACAAGTTATCAAGCTCAGTCAAATCATTTATTCACTGAACCTCTGTAAAATAGAGATAACAATATTTGCTTTCCCTATTTATCTAATAAGGTTGTTGTAAAATCACATAAGGGCATATAAAGAAAGTATTTTGCCAATTGTAAAGTGATACCCAAATTAGGTTAGTATGATTCCTGACCCTATTTCCGAAGCTGTAGATTACTACAGTACATTCTAGTCAGTGGAGGTCAAAGTAGGTAAGGTGTTTTACTTATAATTGTATTAGTGATTGCTCCCATAATTTCTTCGGGTTGCCTATCACTGTTAAGTTTGTTAGATTACTTTGTGGCATAGATAACTTGGTAACTTTTTAATTGCTTATCTCACAAAAGAAGTTTAAAAGGGGCATTAAATCCACTTAGTGCCTTTACATCTATAGCTAATAGACAAATGCTGCTAACACTCTTA
This sequence comes from Mandrillus leucophaeus, assembly GCF_000951045.1. Lineage (NCBI taxonomy): Eukaryota > Metazoa > Chordata > Mammalia > Primates > Cercopithecidae > Mandrillus > Mandrillus leucophaeus. Next base: position 2,843,970 of record NW_012109474.1, on the reverse strand, counting down.
GCAGTACCTGGTTAAAAAAAAATTGTAGTGAAAAAATTAAAATATAATTTTTTAAAATATAATTTTTAAAAATATAATTTTTAAAAGATGCAAAATGCATCTATATAAACACATGATGGTATCATGAATCCTCCAATATGGAAGATAAGTTGTGTAAGTAAGTAGTAAAGACTCAGGCTGAGTGCGGTGGCTCACATCTGTAATCCCAGCACTTTGGGAGACAAGGAGGGCGAATCATGAGGTCATGAGTTCGAGACTAGCATGGCCAACATGGTGAAACCCCGTCTTTACTAAAAATATAAAAAAATTAGCCGGGCATGGTGGTGAGCGCCTATAATCCCAGCTACTGGGGAGGCTGAGGCAGGAGAATTGCTTGAACCCGGGAGGCGGAGGTTGTAGTGAGCTGAGACTGTGCCATTGCACTCCAGCCCGGGCGACAATGCAAGACTCCATCTTAAAAATAAATAAATAATAAAGACTCAATTTTAAAGTAGACTGTGAGGAAAGGGTAGATCAGAAATTGAATATGTTTGACTTATATTTATGTTTCTTTTATTCTTATGATAGTCTTTCTACTATTTTTCAGCTAATGATGCTGGCTACTTTAATGATGAAATGGCACCAATTGAAGTGAAGACAAAGAAAGGAAAACAGACAATGCAGGTAGACGAGCATGCTCGGCCGCAAACCACCCTGGAACAGTTACAGAAACTTCCTCCAGTATTCAAGAAAGATGGAACTGTCACTGCAGGGAATGCATCGGTTGGTATCACCACACAGATTAGCTTCAATTCTTCCTGATGTGTTCAACGCAAGATAATCATGAAGTATCTTGTAAATACTTTTTATGCCAGTCTTTAGTTGTTTAGCTTAAACTAATAGTGTTCATATTCAATCAATGTAGGTTTTCATAGTCCCACACAAAATCTTTTCATATTTATATAATACTCTTCTGATTTCTTAGTTTTTTCCGAACTAAGACATTTCAGAAACAAATCTAACTGGCTTATTTTGGTTTTCAAACTTTTTTTTCTCATGCATACAGTTCATCGTATTTTTTCTTACATCTACTCACATCTAGAAAGAAGTTTTTCCTTGACACCCTTTTCCTTTTTCTTTAGTAAAGTTGTGTTCTGTGCCTTAAAAAATCTCCTTCATCCACCAGAGTACCACTTTTCTAGTTGTATCTCAGATTGTGCACTGGCTTCCTATGTCCTGCCATATTCCTGATACTACTACTCCATTAGTTCAAACCTTGATTAACTGGATTATTTTAGCCTTTAGTTATTCTAGTATTTTTATTTTCAAGGGGATAGCTGATGGTGCTGGAGCTGTTATCATAGCTAGTGAAGATGCTGTTAAGAAGCATAACTTCACACCACTGGCAAGAATTGTGGGCTACTTTGTATCTGGATGTGATCCCTCTATCATGGGTATTGGTAAGTTTGTAGTAAAACAAACTGGTTCTATAATATTTCTGGAGATAAGTCTTCTTTGGCATTTAGAGTCCTGAAAAAGTGGCCAAACCAAGGTCACCTGTAGAGAAAAGAAGATTGGTGATCAGTTTAAATAAAAAATCTTTATGAAGAACTATCCTAGACACAATAGAAAAACCAAGACCGTGTAAACTCCATGGAGGAAGTAATCATATCTTAGTGTCCATTTGAGATTTAAAAAATCAACACACAGTAATCATATCTTATTGTTCCTTTGAGAGTTTAGAAATCAACACACAGAAAATAACAGAAATAATCGAAACAGAAACGTGATCCTGACAAGATAAAATAAATTATGAGATGGGAGAAATCCTGGGGTGAAATAGAGAAGGCTGTATGGAGAAGGTGGTACCGCAGCTCCTTGCTGGTTGTTTTACACACAATGAAAGTACCTCATTCAGTCTTCCCACGTCTCTAGTAAGGGAGACTTCTTTGTGAATTAGAAAATTGAGGCTTAGGGAGGTTGTCTTGTAAGGTTCCAGATCAGTAAGTGACAGCCAGGGTATGAATCCAAGTCTCTGAAATCAAGTGCTCTCTTCACTGTGAGTTAAACGCATAGTCTCAGGAAGTCAAAATAATATTCCTCTTGCTCAGGTGAGTATTAGCAAAATAAAGACTTATAAATAATTATTTAGATTGGTAAAGTACTAGCTGGAAAAAATTTGGAACTCTATTGCTGGATGCACTCCTAGGAACCACACATGATGCTGAATTTTAATAGTTCCTGTCATTCTCTGGGGGAATAGGAAACCAATTAGTTGCCTCACTTGGAAAAATAAAATTTGGTACTCAGTAACTTTGATCTATCCCACCTACATATAACCTCCCACTCTAAGGAAAAGCCTGCCCTAGGGTATAGATTTCAGATTGTTTAGCCCTTTTTTTGAGTAACTAAATTGTTTTGAGGTAGGTTCCAAGAGAGAAGGAGGAGAACCTGTTACCAGCCTGTCATCTCAGAGATCCTTCAGTGTAAGCCTACGGGTTCTACTCGAACAATACCACTTATGCTGATTTGGGATTAATACTCAACCATATTTGCTGCCATGTCCCTTAGAGAAGACATATTTCTGTATAGAATTCCTAAGAAAGCTGGCATGTTCATAGCTTGTCGTCTCTCACTATGTGTGTCAAATTTATGTCAGCAAGAACTGCAAGATATTTTGACACCTGTGAAAAGTCAATCTTAGAAGCTTATTAGCTTTCGGCTATCCACTATTGGCAAAACATAACTTTTGTCTTAGAAATGGAAGGTGGTGGAAAAATTAAACATCCATATGTTGTTATGGCATTTATTATTTTGATATCTAGGGCAGTGGTTCCCAACCCCAGATGATTGTCAAAATCCGCTCATAATCCCACACCTTTAGATTTTGTTTCAGTAGGTTCAGAGTGGAGCCCAAGAGCAGAGCTGGGTTTTGTTTTTTGTTTTGTTTAGTTTTGTTATTTTTTGACACAGAGTCATTTTGTCACCCAGGCTGGAGTGCAGTGGCGTGATCTCAGCTCACTGCAACCTCTGCCTCCCGGATTCAAGTGATTCTCCTGCCTCAGCCTCCCCAGTAGCTGGGATTACAGGTGCCCACCACCACACGTGGCTAATTTCTGTATTTTTAGTAGAGACAGTTTCACCACATTGGCCAGGCTGGTCTCAAACTCCTGACCTCAGGTGATCCACCTGCCTCAGCCTCCCAAAGTGCGGGGATTACAGGCGTGAGCCACCACGCCCAGCGCAAGAGCAGAGTTTTTTTGGTTTTTTTTTTTTCCCATACACCTAGATGCTTTTGATGATCAAACAAATGTATGTCACATGGGTTGGTTATTTTATACTTCTTTTACAGTTTAACCGTATTTAATAGGTTCTGATAGATTAGCATAGCCAGTGAGCAAAGAAAGGGTTGTTTTCCTTCCTTCTGTTCCTGGGCCTGAATATTTGCCCTAAAATACAAAGAATGCCACTGTGGTAGGACTGTCATTTTTCCTCAGGGCTTGATCAGAGCTGTACATTCCAGGTGTCCCACAGTATCAGCTGCCCCCTTCATCTAGAAGCTTGTCTGTCACTTGTGTGTAGTGATGGGATTAAACAAGGTAACTACTTGAAGCATCCCAGTTGAATAAGCGGGGAGAATAAGTTGTTGAGTATCAACTGGTTTGTTAATCTAACTTACTTACAAGAATAGTGGTCCTCAGTCCTATGATTACCTAACGACTAGCAATCCTTAGCCCTGCAGAATAGCTGCAGACCAAAAAAAAAAAAGTGGGGGAAAGCCATGACTTGAAGAGAATAGTAGTGTTCTGAGGAAGTACACAGCTACAGAAAGACAGCAGTCCCTGGAATTCCTCAGGGGTGGCAATGGTAGAGGGTGGTGGGTGGAACTTTGAGCCTCTTCAGCTGGAGCAGTTCTGGCATTATCTATTACTCAGCTTCCTTATGCAGAAAGAATCCTGACGCTTAAAGAGAAAAAGGTTGAAAACCAATTCAGAGCATTATTGATGAGTAGCTTGATGCCCAGAGAGATGCACAAAGTTGCATAGCTATTAGTGACAGGAAACAGGACTAGAAATAAGGTCTCCTTTTCCTAACAAGAATACTAAACCTTCTTGAGTCCCAGTAAATAACAGTGGTCTGGGAAGAGTCCTTTAAAAATCAAGTTATGGCCTAGCGTATTGTTACAGTGGATTCTGAGTTAAAGTGAACATACCGAGTCATGCTTGCTGTGTTGTTTATGCAGACAAGGAAGTGTGTACAGTGGTCTGAAGATTGTCCACCTTTTGTGTATCTGTCACCACTGTTGGCTACTTCATCCCCTGACCAGGCTGGATAACTGATGCTTTACTACTGAATACCCATCTCATTTTCACATTTTCATGCTTTAGACATACAAAGAGAATCTGGAATTGGATCCTGTAGTAAATCAGTAGCCATATGAAACTGGCATTTGAAATTGAAATGCATTACCTGGACAGTCCTAATCAATAAGCACACGGTTTGTTGTCCAAAGAGCATTTTAACTGCGTGACAAAATAAATATTATATTTAGGTTTCATTATACCTTTCTTGTAAATACTGATTTTTGTGAAACTTGATGCTGAATATTTGACTACTTGCATTCAGCAGAACATACCACATATTTTTCTTTGTAGACATTTTTGGCAGTTTCATTCTTCAAGAACAAATAGAAAAGTAGATAATCATCTCTACCCAAATTTTTTACCTTTTGGAAAAAAATATGGATTTACTTAAACTATGAGCAATATTAAACTCTCATTAGATCATCAGAAATCTGGGAGCTAAAGTTTATTTCAGAAGTCTTATTAGATGGCATTGCATTTCTTAAATTAGAAGTTATGTTTTATTTAAATTTTCTGCCTACCCTTGGAGTTGTAAACATCACCTTACTTGATAAAACCTTCCCTGAAGTGCCTCGTAGCTTCCCATCTCTCTGTGCCCATGTGGCGATACTGCTGCTATTTCTTGCCTTTTATCCAAATGGGCCTGAAAATTCAGAGTGTAGCCACAGTAACTTCTGTGCTATGAATGCATATGGCTTGGCTCCCAGGAGAGCACTCACTCTGCCTTGGTCTTTGATATCAATTATGATCTATTAATATAACTGACTATAAAATCCCATATATGATTCCTTTGGCTGTTTTAAATCTTAAAGCTGTTTATGGTAGAACTTTTCATGTAATTCTTTTATCTGCAGTTTGAATGTATAAACAACTTTTCACCTTGGTTCCAGTTTATTTTTATTATTATTATTATTATTTTTTAAGAGACTGGGTCTTGCTGTGTTGCCAGGCTGGTCTTGAACTCCTGGCCTAAAGTGATTCTCCCACCTCAGCCTCCCCAAGTACTGAGATTACACGCATGAGCCACCATGCCCGGGCCCTTTTTCTGCCTCTTTATTGTCACTTCATTTAATAGGTACTATCAAGATAGTAAGGTTTGTGGCTACTAATAATTGCTGCATTATTTCTTCCTTACTTGGAAAGAAGGAGAAGCTTGATACATAAATATAAGATGACATTTATTTCTATATTTTTATAGAAGATTTTTATTATATAGGTCCTGTCCCTGCTATCAGTGGAGCACTGAAGAAAGCAGGACTGAGTCTTAAGGACATGGATTTGGTAGAGGTAAGTGTTCTTTCTTTTTTTACAACATGAATAAACCATGTACTTTTATAGCATAAATGACTTTAATTTGGTCTCATTGCTCTTTGAATTTCATTCTAGTTAGCCTTTCCAAATGATGTACATCTAAATAAATAGTACCTTCATTAGATGCCTTGTGTTGATCCTTTTCCCCACCTGGTTAAAATGCTTTACTTTTATTTGAATATTCAAACTGCCTGATTTCTCCTACTAAAGTATAAATTCCTGGAAATTTCTTACTACTGTATAAAACTCTGTTACATTTTAGACTATTAACATCCCTGTTGAATATTATATAAGGTGGGAGAAAAGTAACTTTAACCTAATTTAATAAAGTAAATAAATGTAAAATAATTGACATAATAGAAAAGCCATATCTAGTACCAAATCTATAAGTTTCTTGCCCTTCTCCCCAAATAGAGCCCCCTCCCTTAAATGTATCTAAATGTATCTTTGGCTTTTATACGATAGTCATAGCTTGATTTCGGATGCACCTATCATAATTTTTGACACTAGAACTTAAATTTATTGAGTGATTTCTTTTTAAATGTTAGTATTAGCACTAAAGTGTCTTAAGCATTTAGCATAATTAAAAGAAGAAGTGGAGAAACAAAGATGGTTATATACGTTCCACACTTTTGGAGTATTTGAAAATTTTAGGTGATTAAGCATGTGATGTTGGCATTGGGAAATAACTAACAGAACAAAGGAAATCTGACTATATTTAATTCAATAGAGAAGGCGTAGGCACAGGTGTGATTTCCTCTGTGATAATCTCTCACATAGGAAACCATGATTTCAGACAAGTGGTTTATCCTTAAATCTTCTACTTTTAGTAGATCACAGATCAGAGCCTCAAAGAGGCTGCTTAATTTATTATATTTGTGTCAGCAAATAGGTGCCACTAAATTTCTCACTTTAGACTTCACATTTAAAACTATTGAAGTATATCTACTCTGGAAAGTTGTTCATAATCATTTGTAAATGTGTACATTCTCAAGGACATAACTCAGAACAGTTTTCCTAGGTTCAGAAGCCTAGTTTCACTACCTAGTCTAGGTCTCTTAGTATCTCCTTGAAGATGGCTCTGTAGAGTAGAAAGATAATGGTGGATCTCAGCACAAATGAGGCACCATCTTGAGAGACCAGAGAGTATAGTAGGAAAGAGCACAGAATGAATTTTATCCCAACTCTGCAAAAGTTACCTTTCTTAGAATGAATTTCCTTATCTATAAAGTTCCTGAATTAAGATCATATGATAATACAGTACTATAAACTTGAAGTGAGGTAATTGCAAGTTTGGGTAAGTATAATATGATACTTTTCAGTTCTGCCACATTGTGAATTTAAAGAGTTTAAAGAATACACACAGGGTCACACCCTAACAAATGATATAGCCAATATTTGAACCATCCATCCAGTTCTAAAACCTGTGGACTTTCTACAATATCCCACTGTGTCTGGTATGTGTCAATTTACGGGATTACTGATAATTTCCTCTAAGGGATGCATTTGACTAAAATTATTTAGTAAATGCACACATTTCAAACCTGATAGCTTTATACAGAATGATTGTAGATATAATAACTTTGTGAGGTAACTTAAACAGGAAGAAACAGCAGACTTAGCTATTGATAGGACTCGACCATTCTCATTTAAAAATTAGTTTGTGAGTAAGGATTTTTGTTAGTGCTTTAATTTTTGTTTTAAGGTCAATGAAGCTTTTGCTCCCCAGTACTTGGCTGTTGAGAAGAGTTTGGATCTTGACATAAGTAAAACCAATGTGAATGGAGGAGCCATTGCTTTGGGTCACCCACTGGGAGGATCTGGATCAAGAATTACTGCACACCTGGTTCATGAATTAAGGTACTTGCTAGAAATAGCTGCATTTCAGATTTGCTATTTTTTATAGAAATGCATGGGTTTAGGTTTCCCCAAAACACTCCAACATTTTTCATTCTTCATGTCTCCTGCACAGGCTCTTACCAGGAACAAGTTACTTGGGTAGTGCTTTTCATCTGGTCTCTTAGATGAGTCAGTCAGCTTGTTAGTGGCTCTGCACTTAGGAACCAAGCTCTTCCTCTGTGTGTCCAGTCTTTATGCACCACTCAGCTTGTGTTCACTGCATGAGCAGATAATGAGGCCCTGCTTCTCATGGCATGTGTGTTTTAGTGCCAGTTACAGGAGTGAAATAAATTTATTTTAGAAAAAAAAGTACTGAGTGAGTACTGATCTAGATGCCATAATTTATGAAATCTAAGCAAACTGACAATTTGGGTCTGAGCTAAGTTTTTCTTTTCACTGCTTCCAGGGTTCCACAGGAACCTTTTGTGTGTTCGGTACTTTTCAGTTTTGATAGAAGAGTTCCTCCTTCTGGTACTATCTAATTTTGGAACATTCTGCTCTGTTTGTACAAAAATTGCAAACAAAACCAAGTAAGTCAGGCTGAAAAATTACTCTGACTCCCTGTTAGGGCAGGGGAAATGTGACTCTTATTTCACTTAATGATTCACTGAGTTGAAATAGGTGATTGACATATACAGAAGTTTGACACATACAGAAATAATTCCTGGATAATTTTCTCAAAGTCATCATCTTAGGAGTGATGAGTACTTTAAAAGAGTCTAATTTTTATGAAAGGGACATGGATAGTTTCTAAATTATCTGCCCTTTCATAGGGACAAACTTTATTAATTACATTTCTTCTAAGGTGCCATGAGGCTCTCACTGTATAAATTAAAGGAGCTGAATGTTCATCCCCTTCCCCAGCTTCCCCTGTTTATCCAGTTACCTCCTCTTCTCACTTCTTTCCCATAACACATGCAAGCTTGTGTATGTGTTTCAGGTCCTCTAACCCTAAATCCACTCATCTCCTTTTTAGTTTGCCTCCCTTTTTTTTTTTTTTAAATTAAAAACTTTCAGCTTTCCAAAGTTTTTTCCTGTTGTAATCATACTAATATTGAGGACTGGGGAAAAGATTGAGCAGATGAGCTGAATAAGAATGAATAATGCAAATGGGATTGTTATTAGTTCTATTTAATTAATCTAATTTTTAAATTAGAGTAGATTTCAGTCACTGCTTTCTTTTTCAGACGTCGAGGTGGAAAATATGCCGTTGGATCAGCTTGCATTGGAGGCGGCCAAGGTATTGCTGTCATCATTCAGAACACAGCCTGAAGAGACCAGTGAGCTCACTGTGACCCACTCTTACTTTGCTTGGCCAGGCCACAGTAAAACAAGTGACCTTCAGAGCAGCTGCCACAACTGGCCATGCCCTGCCATTGAAACAGCGATTGCATTTGATCAACCCATGGTGACACAAAAATACATTGATCATGAATAGGAGCCCATGCTAGAAGTACATTCTCTCAGATTTGTACCAGTGAAATATGATTTCTGAACTAAAGAAGACATTAAAAGAAATTGTATTCTTGCCAAGTAACCACCACTTCTGCCTTAGGTAATATGATTATAAGGAAATCAAATAAATGTTGCCTTAACTTCAGTTAATGTTTTCCTGTCATTTATATTTTTTTAAATGTTAAATTGTGATAAAATACATATTACATAAACTTTACCATCTGAACTCTTTTCTAGCGTACAATTCACTGGCATTAAGTACATTCACATTTTTGTACAAACATCACCACTTTTTATCTACAGAACTTTTTCAATCATCACACACGGAAACAATAACTCCTCCTTCCCCCATCCCCTGACAACCACCAGTGTATTTTGTCTCTATCAATCAATTTGATGACTCTAGGTACCTTATAAGTGAAATTATAAATATTTGTCCTTTTGTAACTGGCTTATTTTACTTTATATAATGTTCTCAAGATTCAGCCACCTTATGTTGTAGCATGTGTCAGAATTTCCTTCTTTTTAAAGGCTGAATAATATTCTGCTGTATGTATAAACCTTACTTCCTTTCTTCTCAGCTTAAAGGCCATTTTTCATCCTTTATTTTCTCCCTTTAAAATGCCCCAACACATCTATTGCTTTGTCTATCTGTTCTAAGACTGGATATGTAGTAGGGCAAGGCCCTATTGTTAACTTCATGAAAGAGCCATTGGAAATTTTAATTGAGATTAAATTGAATTTATGGGTTATACATTTATTAGGGAAAAGTTTTTTCTTTTTTTTTTGAGATAGCATCTTACTGTGTCACCCAAGGCTGAATTACAGTGGCACAATCATGGCTCACTGAATAATAGATGTTAAATAATACTAGATAATGTTAAATAATAGTATCATAAGTACCTACACTGTTTCCTCAACTCTTTGCTCATATGGTTTCCTTCATTTGATTAAAAAGTTGGAGTGGCACATACATCCCCCTTTCTGTCATAGAGAGGCAGATGACAAGCGGCCCACCCATGTTTTGGGGTAATGGACTAGTGGCAACAGGCAAGTCCAGCTTTTTCTTGTTTGGGATCCTTACCGAGAAGCAGGCTTCCTCTAATGTCATAAAAATATTAAAAAGTAAGAACCCTGTATAATTTCTCATAATAAAACAATGTTTTGCGGAACATTTTTTTACATTTTCTTCTTTTGTTGTAACTTATAATAAACTTTCTCTGTGGGATGAAATGACCAAGGCCACATGTTACCATATTCTAGAAACACTAGTGATCGTTTATCAAGCCTATGAATTTCCAGATGAAGGAGGAATTGTCGCCAATTAAATGGCTGAAGCAAGCCTCTTCCCAGGGCATCTCCTGGCACAGGCCTTAAGGTTTATCACTTTTCCCCATAAAGGTCTTGGGTAGTTTTGTTATTCGATTGAGACCTGTCTCCTATTTTCTTTTACATTTGGTTATTGCTAATGAATAGCTTTTGTATATTATATATCTAGCCAGCTTGCAGAGCCCTTTTATTAATTTGAATCACGCAGATAGTATCTCATTTATTTTTATTGCCTTTTTGCCTTGGGCTGAGATCACTGGCACAGTACTGGAGGAAATAAAATGTGGTTAATGCTCATATTCGTTACTCACTAAGTTGATGCTTATAGTAGGTTTCTGATAGATAATACTTTATCAAGGTCAGGAAGTTTCCTTCTATTCCTAGTTTTCTTAAGAACTTTATGAGTAGTTCATTCATTCTTCACTCTAATCTCACTTGGCTGCCACCACTTAAGCCACAGTTCTCTTACTCATGCCACCCTTTATGTTCATATTGCCAGAACTAGTGGAGATCTTTCTGTCTTCACCTTATTTGATTTCTCCAAAACATGACCCAGTTGACCATTCCTCCTTGAACTGACTTCTGTTCATGTCTCTGCTTTTCCACTGCCTCTCAGGCCATTCTTTTTCGTCTTCTTGGGCAACTGCTCCACTGCTGTGAGTTTCTTGGGATTGGTTTTTGGATTTGTGGCGATTTCTTTCCATGATTCTAAATGCCATCACATTTGGCTGGGTACAGTGGCTCATGCCTGTAATCCCAGCACTTAGGAGGCCAAGGCCAGAGGATCACATGAGCCCAGGACTTCAGAGACCAGTCTGGGCAACATAGTGAGACCACATCTGTACAAAGCAAAAAACCAGAAAAATGAGCTGGGTGTGGTGGCATGTGCCTGTAGTGCCAGCTGCTCAGGAGGCTGAGGTGGGAGGATTGTTTGAGCCCAGGAAGTTGAGGCTGCAGTGAGCCGTGATTGGGCCACTGCACTCCAGCCTGGGTGACAGAGTGAGACCCTGTTTCAAAATACATACATACATACATCATCACATTTACATCCCAGCACTGGTCTCTACCTCCAGACTCCTGTAGCAAACTCCCCTCCTGACTGTCTCACAGATGTCTTCTTAAACATGCCCTGAACAGTAACTTTTATATCCCACTTAACTAGCTCCCTCTTCAAGTTCTTCTCAGTGCCAGTAGCTCAACTCATAAATCCGGGCATTTCCCTAATTTCCATCTTCTCCCTCACTCTTCATCTCCGGTCCATCAGCAAGTATTATGAATTCTTCCAAGATATAAATACAAGCTCAAATACAACCATTTCTTCCCGTCTCCACTTCCACTACTGTGGTCTAAGCCACCAGAATCTCTTGCCTGGACAACCACAAGAGCTTTTAGAGGCTCCTACCTCCATTCTTACCCCTCTTCAGTTATTCTCTAAGAAGCCACCAGGAGCGTCTTTTAAAAACTCAAACTATGGTGACTCTAACATGGTCTCAGGCCACTCCTCTAGCTCCCAGTGTGTCACACAAATGGCCTTTCTTGGGACAGCTCGCACACCATGCTCTTTCATGCTGTAGGGCTTTGGCAGATGTTCTTTCCTGTGCCTTCCTGGGCCCGGGTCCTGCTCACCTAGTCTCACATGCTTCCTCTTCTATCAGGTTCTCTGTTCACCCTAAGTTCCTCTCCCTGAGACTTTCCATTGTAGCACCCTGACCTTTATGGAACTTTCCTGAATTCATATTCTCTTAGTAGTCCATTTACTGTCTCACTCCCTTATTAGACTGTAAATTCCATAAAGGCAAAGACTTCATGTGTTTAGCACAGCGCCTGGCCCATGGTAGATGCACAATATTGTTGAGGGAGTAAGTGAGTGGATGAATGGGTGAATGAATGGACAAATGATATTTGAAGAAATTATAGCATAAAAAATTGCTTAATCTTCAAAGGATTAAGATGACAGATAGGGGCTGGGCGCCATGGCTCAACGCCTGTAATCCCAGCACTTTGGGAGGCCAAGGCGGGTGGATCACCTGAGGACAGGAGTTCGAGACCAGCCTGACCAACATGCTGAAACCCAGTCTCTACTAAAAATACAAAATTAGCTTGGTGTGGTGGTGCATGCCTGTAATCCCAGCTATTCGGGAGGCTGAGGCAGGAGAATCACTTGAACCTGGGAGGCAGAGGATGCAGTGAGCCGAGATTGTACCATTGCGCTCCAGCCTGGGCAACAAGAGCAAAACTCTGTCTCAAAAAAACAAAAACAAAAACAAAAAGATAATGGATAGGAGGCAGGACTAGAGTACAGCTCCCGCTCAGACGGAGCATTGTGTAGAAGCTAACATCATGAACTTTTGCTCCAAGAACTATGGCAGGAACATACCAGGAAAGCTGAGACAATCCACAGACCCCCCTTGTGAAGGAACTGGATCACTGCTGCAGGCTCCCTGAGACACCAAAAAACTGTGAGTCTGCTTGCTTTTTAAATGGGAAGGCTCGTGGTCTGGGGCAAGTTCTCAGCCCTGGTCTCCGGCTGCCTGGAAATAGACTCAGTGCTGTTGGCAAGGCATGACCGGAATGAGACCAGCCTTTAGGACTGTGGGCTGTGTGGAAGCGGGGTGAAGCCTGTGACTGCAGGCTTTCCACCACTTCCCTGACGACCTGTATGACTCAGCATAGGCAGCCATAATCCCCCTGGGAACATAACTCCATTGGCCTGGGAACTACACTCCTATCCCTTACAGCAGCTGCAGCAAGCCCCACCCAAGGAGAGTCTGAGTTCAGACATGTCCAACCCTGCCCCGACCTGGGGGTCTTTCTCTGCTTGCTTTAGTAGCCGAAGACAGAAGTTATAATCTCTTGGGAGCTCTCTGGCCCTGCCCACTGCCTGAGAAACCTGAAAACCGGGATTCCCCAGGGGAGGTTTGCACCCTCCCTATAATACTGCAGCTGATGTGATCTTGAAAGCGCCACCTCCTGGCTAGAGGCCAACCAACACAAACCAGCACACTAAACCAAAATACAACCAAGGACCCTCACAGAGCCCACTTCACTCCCCTGCTACCTCCAACTGGAGCAGGTGCTGTTACCCACGGCTAAAGACCTGAAGACAGATCACATCCCAGGACTCTTTGCAAATGTTGCCCAGTACTAGCCTGGAGCCTGGTAGCTCCCCTGGGTGGCTAGACCCAGAAGAGCAAAAACAATCACTGCAGTTCGGCTTTCAGGAAGCCCTATTCCTAGAGGAAGGGGGAGAACACCACATCAAGTGAGCACCCCATGGGACAAAAGAATCTGAACAGCAGCCCTTGAGTTCTAGATCTTCCCTCTGACGCAGTCTACCCAAATGAGAAGGAACCAGAAAAACAATCCTGGTAATATGATGAAACAAGGTTCTTTAACACCCCCAAAAGATCACACCAGCTCACAAGTAGTAGATCCAAACCAAGATGAAATCTCTGAATTGCAGGAAAAAGAATTCAGAAGGTTGATTACTAAGCTAATCAGGGAGACACCAGAAAAAGATGAAGTCCAACTTAAAGAAATCAAAAACATGATACAGGATATGAAAGGAAAAGTCTTTAGTGAAATACATAGCATAAATAAAAAATAATAATGACTTCTGGAAATCAAGGACACACTTAGAGAAATGCAAAATGCACTGGAAAGTCTCAGCAACAGAATTGAACGAGCAGAAGAAAGAACTGCAGAGCTTGAAGACAAGACTTTCAAATTAACCCAATCCATCAAAGACAAAGAAAAAATAATTTAAAAAATGAACAAAGCCACCAAGAAGTTTGGGACTATGTTATATGTCCAAACCTAAGAATAATTGGTGTTCCTGAGGAAGAAGAGAAATCTAAAAGTTTGGAAAGCATATTTGAGGAAATAATAGAGGGAAACTTTCCCAGTCTTGCTAGAAATCTAGACATTCAAATACAAGAATCTCAAAGAACACCTGGGAAATTCATCACAAAAAGATCATTACCTAGGCACATAGTCATCAGATTACCTAAAGTCAAGACAAAGGAAAGAATCTTAAAAACTGTGAGGCAAAAGCATCAGGTAACCTATAAAGGAAAACCTATCAGATTAACAGCAGATTTCTCAGCAGAAACCCTACAAGCTAGAAGGGATTGGGGTCCTATTTTTAGCCTCCTTAAACAAAACGATTATCAGCCAAGAATCTTTTATCCAGCAAAACTAAGCTTCATAAATTAAGGAAAGATTCAGTCTTTTCCAGACACATGCTGAGAATTTGCCACTACCAAGCCAGCACTACAAGAAGTGCAAAAAGGAGCTCTAAACCTTGAAACAAATCCTCAAAATGCACCAAAATAGAACCTCCTTAAAGCCTAAATCTCACAGGACCTAAATAACAATAACAAAATGAAAACAAACAAACAAAACAAAAAAAAAACACAAGATATTCAGGCAACAAATAGCACAATTAATAGAATAGTGCCTCACATCTCAACACTTACGTTGACTGTAAATAGCCTAAATGCTCCACTTAAAAGATACAGAATGGCAGAATGGATAAGAATTCACCAACCAAATTTCTGCTGTCTTCAGGAGACTCATGTAACACATAAAGACTCACATGGATTTAAGATAAGGGGAAGAAAAAGATATTCCATGCAAATGGACACCAAAAGCAAGCAGGAGTAGCTATTCTTATATAAAACAAAAAGAACTTTAGAGCAAAAAAAGTTTAAAAAGACAAAGAGGGGCGGCACGGTGGCTCATGCCTGTAATCCCAGCGCTTTGGGAGGCCAAGGCAGGCAGATCACAAGGTCAAGAGATCGAGACCATCCTGGCCAACATAGTGAAATCCTGTCTCTTCTAAAAATGCAAAAATTAGCTGGGTGTGTTGGTGGGCCCTGTAGCCCCAGCTACTTGGGAGGCTGAGGCAGGAGAATCGCTTGAACCCAGGAGGCAGAGGTTGCAGTGAGCCGAGATCTCGGAACTGCACTCCAGTCTGGCGACACAGCGAGACTCCGTCTCAAAAAAACAAACAAAACGCAAAAAGGGACACTATATAATGATAAAAGGACTAGTTCAACAGGAAAATATCACAATCCTAAATATATATTCACCTAACATTGGAGCTCCCAAATTTATAAAACAATTACTACTAGACCTAAGAAATGAGATAGATGGCAACACAATAAGAGTGGGGAACTTCAATACTCACTGACAGCATTAGACAGGTCATCAAGACAGAAAGTCAACAAAAAATGGACTTAAACTATACCCTACAGCAAATGAACTGAAGAGACATTTACAGAACACTCTACCCAACAACTACAGAATATACATTCTACTCATTGGCACATGGAACATTCTCCAAGATAGACCATATGATAGGCCACAAAACAAGTCTCGGTAAATTCAAGAAAATTAAAATTACATCAAGTACTGTCTCAGACTACCGTAGAATAAAATGGGAAATCAACTCCTAAAGGAACCCTCAAAACCATGCAAATACATGGGAATTAAATAACAACCTGCTCCTGAATGATCATTGGGTCAACAATTAAATAAAGATAGAAATTTAAAAATTATTTGAACTGAACGATAGTGACACAACCTATCAAAACCTCTGGGATACAGCAAAAGAGATGCTAAGAGGAAAGTTCATAGCATTAAATGCCTATATTAAAAAGTCTGAAAGAGCACAAATAAAATCTAAGGTCACACCTCATGGAACTGGAGAAACAAGAACAATCTGAACCCAAATCCAGCAGAAGAAAAGAAATTAACAAAGATTAGAGCAGAACTAAATGTAATCAAAACAAAAAAATACAAAAGATAAACAATCTGGCTCTTTGAAAAGATAATAAAATTGATAGATCATTAGAAAGATTAACCAAGAAAAGAAGAGAGAAGATCCAAATAAGCCCAATGAGAAATGAAATAGGAGCTATCACAACTGATACCACAGAAATACAAAAGATTATTCATGGCTACTATGAACACCTTTATATGCATAAACTAGAAAACCTAGAAGAGATGGATAAAGTCCTGGAAATATACAACCCTTCTAGATAAACCAGGAAGATACAGAAACTCTGAACAGACCAAAAACAAGCAGTGAGATTGAAATGGTAATTTAAAAAATTGCCAACAACAACAAAAAAAAACAAGTCCACCAGAAAGGTGCACAGCTGAATTACATCAGAAATTCAAAGAAGAATTGGTACCAATCCTATTGACACTATTCCAAAAGACAGAGAAAGAGGGAATCCTCCCTAAATCATTCTACGAAGCTAGTATCATCCTAATACCCAAACCAGGGAAGGACATAACAAAAGAGAAAACTACAGACCAATATCCTTGATGAACATAGATAAAAAAAATCCTCAACAAAATACTAGTGAATCAAATCCAACAGCATAACAAAAAGATAATCCACCATGATCAAGTGGACTTCATACCAGGGACACAGGGATCGTTTAACATACAGAAGTCAATAAATGTGATACACCACAAAAACAGAATTTAAAACAAAAATCACATCATTATCTCAATAGATGCAGAAAAGCATTTGACAAAATCCAGCATCCCTTCATGATTAAAATCCTCAGCAAAATCGGCATAGAAGGGACATACCCTAAGATAATAAAAAACATCCATAACAAACCCACAGCCAACATTATACTGAACAGGGAAAAGTTGAAAGCATTCCCCCTGAGAATTAGAACAAGACAAAGATATTAACTTTCACCACTTCTATTCAACATAGTACTGGAAATCCTAGCCAGAGCAATCAGACAAGAGAAAGAAATAAAAGGTATCCAAATCGGTAAAGGGGAAGTAAAACTGTCACTGTTTGCTGATGCTGTGATTGTATACGTAGAAAACCTGTGATCATATACCTGTACCTAGGTATAGATCGTATACCTAAAGACTCACCCAAAAACTCCTAGAACTGGTAAATGAATTCGGCAAAATTTCAGGACACAAAATTAATGTACACAAATCAGTAGCTCTGCTGTATACAAACAGCAACAAAGCTGAGAATCAAATCAAGCTTTTATAATAGCTGCAAATATACTTAGGAATATACCTAACCAAGGAGGTGAAAGACCTCTACAAGGATAACTACAAAACACTGCTGAAAGAAATCAGACAACACAAACAAATGGAAACACATCCCATGCTCATGGATGGGTAGAATTAATATTGTGAAAATGACCATACTGCTAAAAGCAGCCTACAAATTCAATGCAATTCCCATCAAAATACCACCATCATTCTTCACAGAACTAGAGAAAACAATACTAAAATTCATATGGACCCCCCCCCCCAAAAGAAAGTCCACATAGCCAAAGCAAGACTAAGCAAAAAGAACAAATCTGGAGACATCACCTTACTCAGCTTCAAACTATACTACAAGACCATAGTCACCAAAACAGCATGGTACTGATTTAAAAAAAAAAGGGTACATAGCCCAATGGAACAGAATAGACAACCCAGAAATAAAGCCAATACTTACAGTCAACTGATCTTTGACAAAGCAAACAAAAACATTAAGTGGGGAAAGGACACCCTATTCAACAAATGGTGGTGGGATAATTGGCAAGCCACATGTAGAAGAATGAAACTGGATCTTCGTCTCTCACCCTATACAAAAATCAACTCAAGATGGATCAAAGACTTAAATCCAAGACCTGAAACCATAAAAGTTCTAAAAAATAACACTGGAAAAACCCTTTTAGACATCGGCTTAGGCAAAAACTTCATGACCAAGAACCCAAAAGCAAATGCAACAAAAACAAAGATAAACATATGGGACTTAATTAAACTAAAAAGTTTTTACACAACAAATGAAATAATCAGCAGAGTTAACAGACAACTCACAGAGTGGGAGAAAATCTTCACAATCTATAGATTCAGCAAAGGACTAATATCCAGAATCTACAAAGAACTCAAATCAGCAAGAAAAAAAAATCCCATCAAAAAGTGGGCTAAGGATATGAATAGACAATTTTCAAAAGAAGATACACAAATGGCCAACAAACATGGAAAAATGCTCAACATCACTAATGATCAGGGAAATGCAAATTAAAACCACAATGCAATACCACCTTACTCCAGCATGAATGACCATAATCAAAAAGTCAAAAAATAATAGATGTTGGCATGGATGTGGTGAAAAGGGAACACTTTTACACTGTTGGTGGGCATGTAAACTAGTACAACCACTATGAAAAACAGTGCAGAGATTCCTTAAAGAAGTAAAAGTGATCTACTGTTTGATCCAGCAATGCCACTACTTGGTATCTACCCAGAGGAAAAGAAGTCATATACAAAAAAGATACTTGCACATGCATGTTTACAGCAGCACAATTTACAATTGCAAAAATATGGAACTAGCCCAAATGCCCATCGATCAATGAGTGGATAAAGGAAATGTGGTATAGCTGGGCATGGTGGCTCACATCTGTAATCCCAACACTTTGGGAGGCTGAGATGGGTAGATCACCTGAGGTCAGGAGTTCGAGACCAGGCTGGCCAACATGGCAAAACCCCATCTCTACTAAAAATACAAAAATTAGCCGGACGTAGTGGTGCAAGCCTGTAATTCCACCTACTCCGGAGGCTGACGCAGAATTGCTTGAACGTGGGAGGCAGAGGTTGCAGTGGGCCGAGATTGTACCGTTGCACTCCAGCCTTAGGCAACAAGAGTGAAACTCCATCTCAAAAAAAAAAAAAAGACCTATTGAAATAAAAACAAAATAATAAATTGCTCAAAATCATACAGAAGTAGAACAAGTAGCTGCTCACACAATTTCCTTTACCCTCATCTCTCTCTATAGATTATCATGGAGTGTGTGTATGTCTGCACATACACACATGTGTACCTATGTGTTTTCAAAAGAGAAGGAGTGGAGAACTGGGGGAGATTCCAAAGATGTTGCCACCTGGTACTAAAGATCAACAGAAAGTGGGGTAACTATGGGAAATTTACTTCTAACCCATCTACATGCTATAGAGAGAGTTGGGAAATAAAGCCAAATGCATCAGAGGTTGCTCCTAGGATGACCAGTGAATTTATCATCCAAACCAGGTCAGTCTTGAAAAGTGAAAGGTGACATTATTAATAATCACCCTCGGACAAAAGGTATAAACTGGGACTGTCCCAGGCAAACTGGGACCTAGAGGCACTCTGAACCAAAGTGCATTGCAGTGATTCCACCTCAAGTTCAAGGAAGCTGAGCACATATATTAATTATGGATTTTGGGGTATGAAGATGATAAACTAGTTGGTCAGACTAGGATTCATTGAGTCCTTGACATTTGAGCACATGCTTGGAGGTGAAAGGTGGCCACACAGGTGTCTGGGAAAAGATCAGGGGAAAGAACCAGTGCCCAAGCTGAGGCAGGAGCATGCCAGGTGTGTTCAAGGAACAGCAGTCAGTGCAGCTGGAGCAGAGTGAGCGGGGTGCATGTCACGCAGAGCCTTGTAAGTCATTAGGAGGGACTTTGGCATTTATTCTGAGTACAACCAGGAGCTACTACAGGTTTTTGGGTAGAGAAAAGACATCATCTGACTTGCATTTCTATTGAAATGTTCTACTGAAATGAACTTCAGAGGGACAAAGTTGGAGGCAGAGAGGTCAATTAGGATGCTATTGCAGTCATTCAGGCTAAGGAATAATGGTACCTCAGATCTGGGAGTCTGCAGTAGGGGTGGTGAGAGGTTGTCAGATTCTGGATATATTTTGAAACAGTCTTGAGATTGTCTAATGGGTTGATTGGCTGTGAGTTGGCAGAGAGAAGTCAAGGATGATTCCTGGGCTTTTTGTCTTAGCTTTTTCTCTTTCTCCACTGAGATAGAGAAAGCTTCAGGCAGAGCAGGTTTTGAGGGGAGTTCAGACATTCAGATGGAGACGCCAAGCAGGTCCTTAGGTGAAGGAGTCTGGAGTCTGAAAGAATTTGGGATGGGGACATAGACTTGAGAGCCATCAGCCTATAAATAGGACTTGGTCAAGAATGGGTGGCCTCTGTCCTAGATGGATATAAGAAATAAAGATCGATTTCTCTTCTTATAACATTCCTAGGTTTTCATTTTTATGACTTTAAGAAAAATATGAATGAGAAAAAAAAACATAAAATCAAATATATCTGTATTGCCCTTTGGCGGACACCATCTCTTGCTCACTTTACACAGTTAAGTGCCATTTCCTTCACCTCCATGGAAAACATTTTGTAAATTACTAAGTTGAATAACTTAAAATATAGGATGGGAACATACATTTTAAAGGAATGCCTTTGTAAATGAGAAATCGTTTTTATAAAGTGAATGATGACTTTTCTTTCCCATTCTCTCCATTCTGTTTTTTATTTTAAATTTTAAATGTGAGTCCTGGAACTTCATTGACTGGGTGACTTGCAATAGTCCAGCAATAAGCCTGGGCACACCTTGTCCCCTAGGTGGCGCCTCAGGCTTGGGCTCCCTCGGTCACTTTCTCATCAGCATCTCAAAGAAGCATCTCAGCGAAATTGGCCTAACTCCTTCCTTCTCACTTCCTGGGACTTGAAGAGACAAAAGGAGCCAGGAGTAAAGAAACCTACGGTAGCAGGTGGGGCGCAAATGCCACACCTCCTGGCCACTGCCCCAGTACTCTCCACCAAAGTCACTGCCTTTTGTTTCTCCTCAGTGAAAATGCGCAGTCACAAAGCCCCCAGAGCTGGGGAGTTCGTGTAACACAGCCCCTGAGCCAGTAACAGACCGCAGGCCCTCCCTGAGGTGCTGAGCACCAGGGCAAGTGAGGACATGGAGGGACACAGCGGGGAGCATGGTCTGGAGCAGCAGAGAAGATGGGGTGACAATCATGGCACTCCCCACGCTTCTCTCCTGGAGCCCCTGGAGCCAGGGCGGCTCCACTTCCTCACCCTGGCCCCTGTACTTGAGAGTCCACAGCTGCCCCCAGCTGCTCATGTGCAACAGAGCAGGGCTGCAGGAGCTGCCTGTCTATCCCTCCTCACTTTCTATGACATCAGCTGATGGAGCTGTCACCAGAGAGGTCTGGGGGGCATGAGGAGCAGCAAAA
This sequence comes from Mandrillus leucophaeus, assembly GCF_000951045.1. NCBI lineage: Eukaryota > Metazoa > Chordata > Mammalia > Primates > Cercopithecidae > Mandrillus > Mandrillus leucophaeus. The sequence goes on along the minus strand of NW_012109474.1, from coordinate 2,822,576 downwards.
AGACAAGTGTGGGGAGATGTGTGTCCTGTGCCCTTGTCTTCCTTCCCCACTGAGCTGCCCAGCTCCCAGGACAGGAGCCCTGCTGCAGACTCCGCTCACACAGCCTAGTGCCTCTGGTATGAGAGCCTCAGCAAAGAAACAAGCACCTGATAGATGCAAAACGTTCCAGGAGCACAGCCAGCATGGAACGCAAGTCCCCACCTGTCTGTGCTGCAGTGTCTACTCTCCGAGAAATCCACTAGTTACAATAAGTGAAAGCAAAGGAAGTCATGAGATAAGCTCCCCCAGAGCCAAACCCTGGACAGGTTCTCAGCACAGTCAGCACGTAGACGCATCTCAGAAGCTTAGACCTTCTGGTGTGTTGTAGAAACAAGGGGCATTGGCAGAAGTAAAATGCAGAATTGGATCTTAAACATGAAGTTCCTTGGGAGCCTTTTGAGTAATACAAGATCAAATTAGAAACCCCACAATGAAGGAACATGCTGATACCAAGAGCAAGCTATTCTAGCTACACACACACACACACACACACACACACGTATGTATTCCTCAGACTACATTTCTAGATTGCAAAGAAAAGCTACGTCCCCATGAGCTGAGGCCCATGGTACAGACGAGATGGAACTCATTCCATGCTGGCCTATAGGTTTATACCTGGTGTGACCATGAGCCTAGTGCTGGGACCCTACTCTGACCATCACCCAGGAGTCTAGGCCTGTGTCTTCCAGAGAGAACTAGCAGCACCCCCAGCCTTGCTGTCTCCCAATTCTATGCATCAGGTCATTACCCAGGCTGCTTTCTGGTCCCCACATGTAGCTCAGAGCCCTGAGATCACACGGATCTGCCCACTCCTGGGAGGAGGCAGTCGCCCCACTGGAGACATTCTCTTCCATACACTTCAATATGTCCATCATAGATGTGAATTCCAAGAGGATCTGGAACCCCCAGACTGTTGTTCTTACTGCACATGGTAAGTGAAGAAAACAAAATCTCCCCTGAAAAGACAATGGCTGAGACAAGACCATGTTATGAAGGATACATTTGTGTTTAGTCCCTTCGAACATTCTAATAGGCAGTTTTAGAACAAATAGGATGAAGTCCTCTTTACGTGGGTGCAAAGTAACTTTAGCAACTTGTTTTCACCAAGCAATAGTACAAGATGAAAACAGAAATATTCTTAAGACCAAAAACATTTAAACATTTCTCAGTGTAATGAGGGGGGGAAAAAAGGACTTTAAGCTATAGTACATAACTTTATACCTATGTTTAAAAATGCACATGCAGTTAATAACACTGTATTATATACTTAAAATGTTGAAGAGGGTAAATTTCATGTTAGCTTTCTTACCACATTAAGAGGTGTGGGGTGCGGCACCTAAGCACAGTGGTTCATGCCTGTAATCCCAGCACTTTGGGAGGTCAAGGTGGGAGGATCCCTTGAGGCCAGGGGTTCAAGACCAGCCTGGGAAATATATGGGGACCCCTCTTTAAAAAAAAAAAAAAACAAAACAGAGCAGATGGGGTAGGGTGGCACAAGCTGGGTGCAGAGATATATACCATTATTCCAGCTACCTAGAAGGCTGAGGCCAGAGGATCGCTCTCACTAACATAGTGAGACCCCCATCTCTAAAAATAAATAAATTTTAAATTGGCTGGGAGTGGTGGCTCATGCCTGTAATCCCAGCACTTTAGGAGGCCAAGGCAGGCAGATCACCTGAGGTCGGGAGTTCGAGACCAGCCTGACCAACATGGAGAAACCCCCTCTCTACTAAAAATACAAAAAATTAGCCAGGTGTGGTGGCACATGCCTGTAATCCCAGCTACTCCGTAGGCTGAGGCAGGAGAATTGGTTGAACCCAGGAGGCAGAGGTTGTGGTGAGCTGAGATCGCGCCATTGCACTCCAGCCTGGGCAACAAGAGCAAAAACTCTGACTCAAAAAAAAAAATTTTTTTTAAAGGGGATAGCCACGAAGAAACTTTTGGGAGATGATGGATATATTTATTACCTTGAGTGTGTTGATAGTTTCATGGGTGTTTGCATATGTCCAAACTCATCGAATTATTAAGGCACATATTAAATATGTACTTTTTGCATATCAATTACACCTCAATGAAGCTGTTACAAGAATTTAAAGTGTTCCCCAGCTGCCCAACAGAGTCACTGTAACCCTCTCCCGAAGAGCTTGACTTCAATTAAGCAATTTTACATCCTGAGTTCAAAGACATTCAAAGAAAGAACGTCAGAGCATGGATGACCTGGGGTGGCTCTCATTTTATAAAGCATCAGAAAGCAATAAAATGAAAAGAAAATGTGAGCTGCTTGAGTGTCCCTGAATAAGCCTGACCCTCAGAAGCCCCTCAGGTCCTCCAGGACTGTGTCCTTATCACGAACAGCAGACAGCAGTGTAGTGTAGTGTAGACAGCAGACAGCAGTCCCATCTGCTCCCTGTCTACACTGGAGTCAATGCAAGAAAGGGAATTCCTCTGTGTATTTCGTTTCCGACAAGAGACCAGCAGGGGTGAGAAAAAGCTGAGCAGGTGGAAGAAAGGAAGGGCATTGCTTCCATAGATACGGACTGAGGGCCACTGAGCAGAGAGGGAAGGACGCAGAAACCAGCTGCTAGGGCCCTGGCTCAGGGGACATGCAGTGTAGCCTGTGGTACGGACAGGTCACCATCGAGTCCATAGACACAACCCCCAAAACTTCCAAAAGGTGCTCCTGTGCCTCCTGCACAGGTCTGGGGCATGAAGGTCCCTTCCCTGAAGGGATCATATCCTATCTGGAAACCCATAGAAAAAGCCCTGACATAATTAAAAGTGCAAGACTGTCGAGAACCAGACACTCTAAACTCTGAGTCAGAGAAGGGAGAGGTCAGGTCACCTGAGGAAGATTTTGTTTGGTTGTTTCTTGTGTCTTTTGCCTTTTTGTTTGTGAAGAGGTTTGCGTAGAGGAGGTGGGCTCTGAAGGGCCTCAAAGGATGAGAGCCCCTCCTGAAGCCCAAGGCTGTGAAATGTGTACCTCCTGGTGGGAATGCTGGGCCCAGGACTGCGGCTACGGGCTCCTCCTGCACACATGCTGCAGGTGATGGGCTCATTCGGAGCCTCCGCCCTCTCTTCCGGGATGTCGTCAGGTGGACGCCCCCAGGCTGCCCCATCTGCAGTGTGTAGACAGTGCAGGTCTCAGCAGCTGCCCCTTCCCCACTCCGGGCCCTGCTCCATGATTTGTCCCCTGCCCCCTAACTGGCTGAGTACCTGCCCTGGGAAGAAGCAGGAGATGAGGCCGAACCCTCCCACACACGCAGACCCATCGATGGAAGGTCCACTGCCCATGGCAGCACCCAGGCCCCACCAGGAGCTGGCTTCGCTCAGTCCAGGGCTCCTTCAAGTCCTGGGCATCCTGCCAGGCCTCATTCCCCGCATGCTTAGTGAACACCTTCCAGTAACAATACAAATGGGGAGAAGGGCACCTTAGGAACATTCCCGTTAGTTTAGCTACTTCTCAAAGGAAGGAAAAAATAAACATGCATGCCGACAAAGCGGCTATGTTGGCAAGGAGGGAGTGTCAGAGACTCCCTTTGCCGTCCACATGGAATCCCATCGCTTGAAGCCTGGTGGGTCTAACTCCCACTTTACAGCTGAGGCTCCTGAGACCCAGAGAGGGAAACGGTCTGTCCAAGACCATGGCTCCCATCAACAGCTGAGCTGGGCAGAAGGCAGGTGCCCTGAATAACCGGCGGGAGGCGGGTGGTCTCCTTGCACTCCACAAGGCTGGATGCTATGCCAGAGGCTGAGCCCCACACAGGTGGCATTTTGTCTCTTTCATTGTTGATAAATGCCCAAAACTCACCTGCTGACCTCCCAGGATGCTTTCAGAACTAATCAAAATAAGAAATAGAGCCCAGGGGTTCCAAAAAAACCTACTGAGGCCACACTTCCCAAGACCCTTTTCCCAGAGCATTCTAACTCTGTACAGCCCTCTCCCAGCACACCCTGACTCCCAGATGTTAAGAAGGTTAACACAGTCTGTGTCCACACTCGCCTGATCTTTCGCTCTTCCCAGAAAAATCAGCCCGATTCGTGTCAGGCTTAGGAAAACCTAGGCTTATGTGGACTTCTCTTTTCTTTGTAGTTGCTACCTCAGGGCATATCACCTTCTTAGCTTGGGGTTTCCTGAACAAACCTCACAACAGCAGCCTCCACCTCACTCCAGTGCCCCCCAGACAGAAGAGGATGTTTGCCATTATTACAAGGTCATCCTCTTGGGGGGCTGAGGGAGAGTTAGGGAGGGATGCGGAAAATTGTGAGAACAGAACAAGGAAAGGAAAGAGTGGGCATACGTTTCCTTGTTGAAGACAGGGAGGAAGCAGAGATGAGGAAGAAAGGGAGTCACAGACGGGGTGAAGGGAGCAGGAGGAGAGGGGGAAGATGGGGAAGAGGACCAGCGGGGAGGGAGCCAGGAAGGTAGGAGATGGCTTACAAAAACAGGGTGTCCCAGGCAGGACCCCTAGCCTTCAGCTTCCCGTGGAGGTGGGGCAGGTAAAGGCAATCTGTGTCCTCATTGGCCCTCTCTGCGGTTCCCGAAAGCAGCAGATGCCTGGACTCAGAGCCCCAGGGGTCGCCCGCAGAGACCTCACCCATCCAGTGTGGGGTGAGGCTGAGGGATGAAGGCCACTCCCTGTCTTGTGTCCCCTGCCTTTCTCACCGTATTCAGGGCTCTGGGGTCAGGTCCCTCTGGCCGGGCGAGCACAGGCCCTGAAGGCACAGACAGGGAGCAGTGCAGTCTCTGGCCACCGCTCACCCGGGAAACCTGAGCTGGAGGTCAGCCCCGGAGGCCCGGTGGGGCAGCGCACTGGGTGGCAGCCAGGGTTTAGCCTCTCTACCAGAGCCCACCCGAGGCTACTGGGCCTTTAACTGGGGCTTCTGGCTGCCACCCTTGGGGTTCTTTGGTGCTACATTGAACAGGGCCCTGGGGTCACCAAAGAACTGGAAAAACTGGGTGTTGGCTGAGGTGAGCGCTCCCTGATGTCCTGGAGCATGCAGCCTCCACCACGGTCTGCATCGCCACCTCGCCTTACCCATGAGGGGCTCCATCTACTACCCCCGGGCCAAGCTTCCGCCTGATACACTGGCACTGCCAGAACTCTGGTGTGGGTCACCTAACCCAAACCCGGTTTGAAGGGTGGCTCAGGGAGGACTTCGATGCCACCCCACCTGCAGTGGTCCCTTCTGGCTCTCCAGGTTCCCGGCCCCACTGGGCTCATCCATCCAGCTCTGTCCTCCTGGGCCTCTGCATGGCTGCCTCTGTGCACCGTTCATCAGCAGTTATCCTCCCAGCGCCCCGCGAGTCCAGGCCCCAAGGCGGCAGCGATCCTGCCCAGCCCCTCTGTCCTGCCCTGTGTCCCGTGTGCACGCTGAGGGCCTGTTAGAGGCCCTCCATTCAAAGATTCTAACTGTAGAATTCTGGGCAGAGAGAACGTTCTGGTCAACACAGCCTCTGGGCCCCTCCAGGTCCTCCTGCCTTCCTATGGGGGCTGCCCTGGCTGCCAGACTTCACAAGAGCAGCCCACCCATTTCTCTCCTGGCATCCTTCTCCATGGGCCACTGGGTCACAAGACAGCGAAGAGCCCCAAGGAGTGAGTGTGTGTGTGC
>NW_012109474.1:2810495-2813215 GCF_000951045.1 Mandrillus leucophaeus | reverse complement strand
GGGGTATGGGGTGTGTGGAATATGTGTAGGGGTGTGAGTGTAGGTGTGTGTGAGTGTGTGGGGAGCTTGTCTGGCAGGTTTGCTCTTTGCTGAAGACGGGCAATGGCTGGACCTGAGGTTCTGCCGTCCCATGGAGGGGAGGCTGCTCCATCAGCCCCACCTGCCCCTGCCCCTAGGCTGCACCTCTAGGCAGCACCTCAGAGCAACACAGACGCCTTGAATGAGAATGAGACCAGCCGGAGGTCTGGTGAGGGCAGCAGGCACAGTTTGGGATGAGCTGGGTAAGCCCTGGCCCTGTGCATTTCCTGACCACACGGTGCCCTCACTTTTTTTGCCCCCCAAGACAGAGTCTTTCTCTGTTGCCCAGGATGGATTGCAGTGGCTGTATCTCGGCCCACTACAATCTGCACCTCCTGGATTTAAGCGATTATCCTGCCTCAGCCTCCAGAGTAACTGGGATTACAGGCACCCGCAGCCACACCCAGCTAATTTTTGTATTTTTAGTAGAGACGGGGTTTCACCATGTTGGCCAGGCTGGTCTCGAACTGACCGGTCTTGAACTCCTGACCTCATGATCCACCCGCCTCGGCCTCCCCAAGTGCTGGGATTACAGACATGAGCCACTGCGCCTGCAGCCCTGGTGCCCTTTTTTTTTTTTTCAGATGGAGTCTCACTCTGCCACACAGACTGGAGCGCAGTGGTGCAATCTCAGCTCCCTGCAACCTTTACCTCCTGGGTTCAAGCAATTCTCTGCCTCAGCCTCCCAAGTAGCTGGGATTACAGGCCACCTACCACCAGGCCCGGCTAATTTTTGTATTTTTAGTAGAGGCAGGGTTTCACCATCTTGGCCAGGCTGGTCTTAAACTCCTGACCTCAGGGGATCCACCTGCCTTGGCCTCCCAAAGTGTTGGGGTTATAGGCATGAGCCATTGTGCCCGGCCTGGTGCCCTAATTTCTAAGGTGAGCCACTGTGGAGTTCTGAGGCCTCTTCGGTCGCCCCCCCAGATGGACTCCCATATCCCAGGGAGGCATCTAAGGGGAAGTGGCTTTAACTTATATGAAAACTGTAGATATTCACTGAGAGCTTCCTGTGGTAGGCCTTCATCCAAGCTCCCCAGGTGCTATTATCAGCACCCCCTGTTCAGATAAGGAACCCGAAACCCACAGGCTGGGAGGGAATAGCTCAGCCTCAGGGAGCTCCTGCATGGTGGAGGCAGGCTTTGAACAGGCAGCCAGACCTGACCCCAACACGTCCCCTGCCACCTGACCTTGCGCAGGGACCCCACCTCACCCTTCACTCCCTGCCTCCATCTGGATAGACTATCCTCTGGGGCCCTTTAAGCCTTCCTTTAACCAGCCCCCTACTCCCTACACACACACACACACACACACACACACACACACGCACACACTTCCTGCAGCCAGAGCAGCCCCACACAGTTGGGCCCCGCCCCCAGCCTCTGGTACTGTGTCCCTGACCAGACTGTAAGCTCCTTACAACGGGTTTGGGGGAGGGGGGACGCTCACATGCTCCGCGAAGGCCTGGATTTTCCCAGCACAAGGCTGATCCTGAATAAGCTGGATGTTGGACATGACCCCTACTCTCTCAACACACACCTCCCAGTCCCTGCACACCTCCCAGCTCCTAGGGGGTGAAATAAGGGCTTGAGGGTTCGTGGTGAAGTCAGTTTGAGACATACTCAGGGTTCTATAGGTTTCTTCACTGCAGGGCTTCTCAGAGCTTTCAAAAGGCTAAACACTCACTGGTCAGCTGAAAGAGGAAGAGGCAGTACGCAGGTGCGGCAGCTCCCCAAAGGGAGGTGACCAGCGAACAGACCCTTTATCACTGAGTATCCCAAGGGAACCCACTTTGAGAAACCCTGCCCAGAGCACGGGTACCAACATAATTAGTCCCGCCCAACGGAGGGTCTCTAAATCACTGTCAGTCTGTGAATAGTGCCGGAAGGAGGCGCCACAAGGATGAATAACACCTCCTGATAAGTCATAGCCTCTTATCCTCAATGCCCACCACCTTCTCCCCTGGAGTTGATCAGTTTGAACTTGTTGACAGCTTGTAGGCACTTTGCATTGTGGAAACCCACCCCCATCAGCCAGCAGGAGAAAGAGTCAGGGCAGCTTCTGGACCATTGGGAAGCTAAATCATCCCTCGGGAAACTCCAAGTTGATGTTAATAGCACTGGGGGTGAGGGAGGAGGAGAAGCTGTGGAAACACCGGCCTCATGCCGACTGCTACCCGGACAATGAGAAAACACCCCACATGGCGCGGTTCGCAGCACAGCTTCACATCCATTTCTTTATCTGGTCCTCACGATAGCTCTGTGTGGTGATCAAAAACAAATACCACTAACGAAAATATGGCTGGGTGTGATTTTGTGTCTGGCTTTGCTCAATGGAATAAATTCGCCAGGCGGACGCAGGGCCCTGCCTGGATTCCTCTTACTCTTTTTCATCACCCTGCAAGTCCCGGTTGGCAGCACCCCCGCAACACATCCCAGGCCGGCTCCTTCATTCCCCGACACTGACGCCTTGGTCCAGGCCACCTGGGCACTGCAACAGCCTCTCAGTAGTCTTTCGACTTCCACTACTGCCACCCTGGAGCCTGTTCTTAACACAACAGCCACCTCAAGTCAACCTCCTTCCTGCTTAAATTCCACAGTGACTTTCCATTGCATTTGGAGAAACGCCCCCTAGTCCTTCTG
>NW_012109474.1:2791099-2810305 GCF_000951045.1 Mandrillus leucophaeus | reverse complement strand
ACCCGCAGCCCCTGCCAGGCTCCTCCCCTGCCTGGCATCCTCCCCAACACTGTCTCCTCATTCATGTCACTGCCCAAATGTCATCTTCACAGACTCGCCCTTGACTCACTGGCTCCCACCAACCACTCTGTGGCATCACGGTCTCTATGGCCTTTATTCTGAATGCCGTCTTTCCTCTCAGTTTGCTTCCGCTTGATTTTGCTCTGAGGGCGGAGGCAAGCGTCTTCATCACCACTCTACCTCCTCGCTGAGAACAGCACCCGGCCCACAGTGGATGCTGGACAGTGGGAAGGTTAATGGCCAGTGACCTCTGGACCTCACTCCCTCACCTGCAATGGGGCCAAGAGGGTCTCCAAGTCTGCCCCAGCTCTCACGTTTATCTTCCCTTCCCTCCGTCCTGCTCATCCAGAGCCACACATTGGCTGTCACACACTGGCTTGGTTTGGTCCCCAAATTATTGATCTCATCTTTGCCACAATTCAGGACAGAAGGGAGACAAGATGAAGGAGAAAATGATCTCAGGAGATGCCAAAGAGGTGAAGGGCGCACAAAGGAAGACATCATTTCCAGGAGTGGGTGGGGTCTGTTGGGAACAGGCCCCCCAAAATCTGGAAATCAACAAAATCTCTGCAGCACTGTGACATGTTCATGATGGCCATAATGTCCACGCTGAACGTTGTGGGTTTACCAGAATGAGGGCAAGGAACACCTGGCCCACCCAGGGCGGAAAACCGCTTAAAGGCTTTCTTAAGTCACAAACAATAGAATGAGCGATCTCATGCTAGTTCTCCACTGTGGATACGCAGAGCCCTTCTCTTCCCTATCCCACTCCTGAAGATATTCTCAGGGGAGGGCCTGAAACTCATGGGAAATAGCAGTAATACATGTGAGCATGTGTCCTGGGGAAATGTGGGCTTTCACAGAAGTGAAAGCATAAGATTAAGGACCTCATAGAAAAATACATATTGAATAACTACAAACAGTTAAACATCCATTTTAAAAGGTATCTTGTGATAGAAATCAAAACAGTGATTGCCTCTGGGTCAGGCAATCACTGACCCAGGGACTAGAAAAGAATATAAGGGAACCTCTCCCAGGAAATGGACATGTCTACATTTGGTGAGGGGTGGTGGTTATTCCACAGGTATATTCAATTGTCAAAAAGAGTTTTGATACATATGTCAGAACTATATGTATACGTACACCTAAGTCTGTGTGTTATTGTACGTGATTTTACCTCAGTAAAAAAGACTACTGGAGAAAAGAATACTCTTACAAAAGCAACAAAAATATAAGGAATAAATACATCTAACTGAAGATGTATAAAACATCAATGGAAAAAAGTATGAAACCTAATACTGAAAAAGTTAAATTGATATGCCAAGCTTGTGAATACGATGATTCAATATTACAAAGATGTCAATTCTGCCTAATTTTTGAAGTTACTGTACAATATTTCATATCACTGACAGTTTTAAATCTAATTAAACTCAATGCCAATTATGTTGAGAAATGCTAACACATATACACTGCTAACAAAAGTGGAAAGAGGCCGGGTGCGGTGACTCAAGCCTGTAATCCCAGCACTTTGGGAGGCCAAGACGGGCGGATCACGAGGTCAGGAGATTGAGACCATCCTGGCTAACACGGTGAAACCCCGTCTCTACTAAAAAATATAAAAAACTAGCCGGGCGAGGTGACGTGCACCTGTAGTCCCAGCTACTCAGGCGGCTGAGGCAGGAGAATGGTGTAAACCCAGGAGGCGGAGATTGCAATGAGTGGAGATCCCGCCGCTGCACTCCAGCCTGGGTGACAGAGCGAGACTCCGTCTCAAAAAAAAAAAAAAAGTGGAAAGAAATGTCAAAGGTGCACATATTCTACAATCCAGCACCATCACTCTTAGGCACTTATCCTATTCCTCAGGTCTGCAAAAGGAAATATGTACAAGGATAGTCGCTGCAGCATGATTTATAACAAAAGCAAAGACAGAAGACCTGGAAAACAGCCTGGATGCCTGTCAACCAGAGAATGGATAAATTATGGTATTTTCACATAATGGAACACTATACAGCAGTGAAAATGAATAAACTGCAGCTACATGTATCAACACATTGTGTGTGTGTGTGTGTGTGTGTGTGTGTGTAAATAAAATTTAGAAACACCTACACATGTAGCAAAAAAATAAAGAGATGCATGGGAATGATAAATAACAAATTAATTAGAGTGGTTACCTGTGTTGGGAAGACAGGAAGTGAGGGAGGTTCAGTGCTTCTGCTTCTCAAAGGACTCTGGCCAAGGTTGTTGATGAGAGGAAGAATATGCCAGAGTTTTGATTGTATTTGTAACGCTTTACTTCATAAGCTGGGTGGTGGGTTCATGGGGGTGTATTACATTCTTTCTTATACTTTTTGTACATCTTAAATATTTTATAATCATTCAAAAATCTTCACTGAGCCTAGATATTTACATCCGATATCAACCACCGGTTACCGACCACCTAACTCAGTGATGCTGGGTACAGGAAAGACAGGGCCCTTGCCATGAGTCAGTTGTTGAGTTAGGCAAAATGCAACCCCTGGCTCATTGACTCTGAAGCTGGAATATCAGACGTCAGCATCAGCATGGGCAGAGATAAGCCAAACCTCTACCTCATTGCCACATAATAAAGTCTCTTGCCAGGGGTCACTTAGTTGGCATGGAAAGTTTCCAGGGTTAACCTCAAAGGTAGTTTAAGTAGGCCCCTGCCCATGACGGGGGACCCTCTTCCCTTTCTTGTGGCAAAACATGCAGAAGACCTTCCTGGGCTGTAAAACAACCACTTTGGCCAGAGTCCTTCCAGAGGCAGAAGCACCAGCTTCAACCAAAGCCATCTCCAGCCTGGAGACCTCCAGCCTGCAGGTAAGTGGAACTGGACAAGTGTTTGCTCAGTTCACACCAGGGAAGGCACATGCTTACTTTCTAGTTAGAGAGAGTGCAGAAACATGAGGCTTACATGAAAATGGGCAAGTTAAATAGCAGATACCACTGCTATTTCAGGCAGGACCTTCACTGGGAATGCCAGATTGATGAACCAGAAAGCAGTGCAGGCATTATAATTTCCTGGACTTGGAGAAGTGAGCAGTCCCCTCTGGCTGTGCTATCCATTCTGTTCTTAGGCATGGTGGGAGCCTGTCTCTGAGCAGTGTATGTCTTAGAAAAGATTGTTCCTCCCTGAACACCCAACTCCACTGAATGGTTCCTGGAAAGGCCAGGGATTCAGACCAAGTTGGCATCGGCTCTTCTAAGGCAAGTGATGATGAGCAACAGTCCAAGGCAGAGCTCTAAGTCAAGCTCAGCTTTGGGGCTTTGGTTCCCAGGTATCTGGAGATCAAGCATCCAGTGAGGCACCCAAGATTCTGGTTACCACTTTCCCCAGTTCTTCCAGGGACCCTTGAATGGTATCTGTCTACATCACAATTATCAGGCGAGGAACTTGACAGGGGATGGAAAAGCACCTTCAGAGGCGTAAAGCACTCTCCCACTGTGGGAGAGCATTGCTGGGAGTCAAAGCCTTGAACTCAAGAATGTAGCTTTCCAAAGAGGATAGGGGCATCCGCTAATGGGTAGGAGAATTCTTCGGAGGTAGAGTGGACAGGGGGCCCTGCAGGACCTCTGGGAATCGTGCCCTAGGGATCCATCTACGGAAAGGTTAGCCCTGGAGAAAGTGCTGCTCGACGCAGGACTGCTCAAAGTTGACACTCCAAATTGCCATCACCAGTGGAGAACTGTTTAGCAGGGCTGGGCAGAGTCAGATAATATTCATTTCTTTCTTATTGTCCAGAACAAAACCTGTAATCAACCTGTTCTCTCCACTGTCACTTATTGCTGTCACACACATACACACACACACACACACACAGAGCTACCACTTCCTGAGAACCTGCTACAGCCCAGGCTTTGGGTACATATCATTGCTAAACCCTCACAACAACCCTTACTACTCTCCATCCCATCTTACACCAGGAAACTGCCGCTCAGGAAGATTAAGCACCTTGTCCAAGGTGACATAGGTGGAAAGTGCTAGAAGAGGGATCTACTCCCAACTATGCACCAGCCACAGAATCGCCCTGCATTTCACCATCATGTGGTCTCTCCTTTAAAGTGATGAGGACCATGAGTCAGTTTTCTGGGCGTGAGGATGGGGTGCTGGCACCACCCACCCTGTCCTGGCTGTCCCCACAGGGAGATTCGGGGTGGCACTAGTGGGGAGGAGGTTGATGGCTCTGTCTGAAGCCCTGGAGCACAGTGGGGCTGCTGAGCCCTTCCGGGGTCACTGGCAGGGGCACTCCCCTGCCTGGCTCCCTTGCCATCCCAAGGGGAAGCCCAAATGCTTCCTGATCTGTGCCCAGGGCGAGCAGCTCAGAGAGGGCTTCCAAACTCACAGCCCCATTTCATTTGCACAGAAACTCCCTGAGGAGGCAAGACAGGGACATGATCTCCCTGGGCAGCTGAGGAGTTCAGGGTTCAGAGAGATAAGACATGGGAGAGCTGGGGCTGCAGCCTAGGACTTCTGACTCTTAGTAAAGTCGGTCGAGCTCTCTCCATTTGCCAAATGCCTTTTAGCAGAAAACAAAGATAGACAAAGTATCTGCCTCCTGCACTGATGTTCACCCGAAGTAAACCACCCAAGTTATGCCCTGAATACTGCTTACAAGTTATTTTCTAAATGATTCTTAAATTCATAAAAATATGTGAACGTGTTCCTGGTAAAAACAATAAAATAAAGGTCAGGCACAGTGGTTCACACCTGTAATCCCAGCACTTTGGAAGGTTGAAGCAGGAGGATCACTTGAGGCCAGATTCAAGATCAACCTGGGTAACAGCAAAACCCTGTCTCTACGAAATATATATATATTTAAAATTAGCCAGGTGTGGTGGTAGCATGCACTTGTAATACCAGCTACTCAGGAGACTGAGGCAGGAGGATTGCTTAGGCCCAGGAGTTTGAAGTCACAGTGAGCTATGATGATGCCACTGTACCCCAGTCTGGGCAGCAGAGCAAGACTCTGTCTAAATAAATATTCTGAAGCTAAAACTTTCTTTAACTGCCCTGAGCTCAATGCCCTTCCCACATATAACCATTGCTTCCAGTATGGTACATTTCCTTTCAGACTTGTTTCATTTATATTTGTACTCAGATATTGATAGAAAATACACAGTATTGTTTTTATAGCCTCTTTTTTTTTTTCTTATTTGAGACAGAGTTTCACTCTTGTTGCCGAGACTGGGGCGCAGTGGTGCTGTCTCGGCTTACTGTAACCTCCACCTCCCAGGTTCAAGAGATTCTCCTGCCTCAGCCTCCCAAGTAGCTGGGATTACAGGCACCTGCCACCATACCTGGCTAACTTTTGTATTTTTAGTAGAGAGGGGATTTCACCATGTTGGCCAGGCTGGTCTCAAATTACTAACCTCAGGTGACCCGCCCACTTCAGTCTCCCAAAGTGCTGGGATTACAGGAGTGAGCCACCGCGCCCGGCCTCCAACCAACTTTTTACAAAGGTGCAAAAGTCCATCAATGGAGGAAAGATAACCTTTCAACCAATGGATGTTCAATGGAACAATTGGACACCCATCGAAAAAAAATGAACTTCAACTGTAGTGTCACATCTTATACAAAAATTGACTCAAAATGGGTCACAAACTTGAACATAAAGCATAAAACTATACAACTTTTAGAAGAAAAGAGGAGGAAATCTTCAGGGTATAGAGCTGGCAAAGTGTTCTTAGACTCAATACAAAAAGCATAACCCATAAAGAAAATATTGATAAATTGGGCCTCATCAACATTTAGAACTTTAGACTGGGAGAAAACATTTGCAAACTGCATATCTGATGAAGTACTAGTTTCTAGAATATATAAAGAACTCGCAACAGTAGAAAAAGACCAATCAGTTGAACAAGGAAATGGGCAAAACTCACGAAGGGACACTTCACTGGAGAGGTGTACAGATGGCGAACAAGCACAAGATGTCCAACATCACTAGCTACTGGGGAAATGTGAATGAAAACTGCAGTGATGTGTCACCACTCGCCCATCAGAATGGCTAAAATAAAACCAGTGGCGACACCAAATGATAATGTGGATACGCGGATCGCTCATACGTTGCTGGTGGTGTGTCAAATGTTACAGCCACTCTGGAAAATGGTTTGGCAGTTAGAAACACTAAATATGCAACGATAATACTACCTAGTAATCGCACTTTGGGGCATTTATCCCAGAGAAATGAAGACTCAAGTTCACACAAAAAACTGTAAATGAATGTTTATCATAGCGTGACTTAAAATAGACCCAAACTGGAAGATACTCGTCCCTGGGTACGTGATTGAACACGCTGAGGTGCATCCATACCACGGAACAGCAACAAAAAGGAAAAAGCTGTTGATAAGCAACCTGGATGAATCGCCACGGAATTAGACTGAGTGAAAAAAAACTAGTACCGATAAATTACATGTTACATGATTCCATTTAAATAACCTTCTGGAAATGATAAAGTTAAAGAAATGAGTAATAGATTAACCATTGAGAGGGATTAAGGAGTGCTGGGGTGCGAGGGAAGTAGGTGTGGCTGGTAAAGGGCCGTGTGACCTTTGTGGTGGTGGAAGTGCTTTGAATCTCCGCTGTGTCAGTGTGGGTATTCTGGTTGTGAGATTGTACTACAGTTTTGTACAATGTTACCTTTGAGGAAACTCAGGTAAAGGGTACAGGGGTCTCTCTGTATTATTTCTTCCAACTGCATGTGAATCTATAATTATCTCAAAATGAAAAGTTTAATTAAAAGGAGAATTTGTCCATCTGACAGGTAAAGCATAGCATTTCTTGGTTTCAATGTGTAATGAGGTTGAGCACTTGCGGCATTTTCACTCAGGAGTGTTTGATTATGTGGTAATCAAATTACGAGACTTCAGGCCTGGCACAGTGGCTCACACCTGTAATCCCAGAACTTTGGGAGGCTGAGGCAGGTGGATCACCTGAGGTCAGGAGTTCGAGACCAGCCTGGCCAATATGAAATCCCCTCTCTACTAAAAATACAAAAGTTAGCCAGGTGTGGTGGCAGGCACCTGTAATCCCAGCTACTGGGGAGGCTGAGGCAGGAGAATCACTTGAACCCGGGAGGTAGAAGTTGCGGTGAACCAAGATTGCGCCACTGTACTCCAGCCTGGGCAACAGAGCAAGGCTCCATCTCAAAAAAAAAAAAAAAAAAAAAAGACTTCAAACTTCCTTTCTGCTATGTGTGTCTATGTGTGTGTGTTTGTGTAGAATGCCTTCTTTTCCCCAAGGTCATCAATATATTTTATATTTTCTTCTAATGTATTTATAGCATTATTTAATCTAACCCCCATTTATCTTTGTAACTGGTATGAGGTAAGATTGCAACTTAATTTTTTTCCTGATAGATAACCAACTGCCCCAGCACTGAATTGTATTTCCTTTCCTACTGACTGGAAGTGACATTTCTTATAAAATACTAAATTCCTTTGCATACGTGAATTTGTTTTTGGAATTCCTGTTTTGTTCCATTTGTGGAAGAAACAAAAGGAAGAAGAAAATAAACTTAACCTGAGGATTGTAAGTCCCTTTAAATCATCAGACCCAGAGAGGCACTGGAATGAATCAGCAGCCATGTCCATCCCCCTTGAGCTAAATAATTACCTCTTGAAGCCACTCATTAAGGGGCTGTGGACTGACATTGAGTAGCTATAAAATGCCGCACGCTGGACATCTTAACTCCTACCCTATAGTTCAACGGTGTAAAGCCAATCACAAATCATGTTATCTCTGTCAATCAATGAGAATTCCTGTCAAACAATTTCATCCAACCCACTCCTGTTCCCTTTCCTTTAAAAACCTGCTTGCAGCAAAGGCTGCGAGAGCACTCCTCAGGGCAACGTGGAAGTGTGTCCCAGGCAGCTGTCCTCACTTTGGCTCAACTAAAGATGCCTCAGCCTCTTCATTTCAGATCAACACACTGATCCAATTGTTTATTCCTGTGCTAAGAAAATGACGTATTTCTAATATATTTTTTTCCTAATAGTTTCTAACATATCTTTGTAGCTCCCTGTCCTTTCTTTAAGTGGACTTGGCTATTCCTGTACATTTGTCCTTTCACAAGATTCAGAATAAACCTATCAAGATACAAAATTTCAAAACAAGTGTATCAGAAAAACAAACACTATTTCTCCTCTCACATGGTCAACACTCAACACTTCACCCCAAAATGTATGGGGATATCTCTCCATCAGCAACCAATGCCCTGGCAAACACCAAGTAACTGTGCTATAATTTAACTTAATTCTGACACTGTCTGCATGGAGATACCATCAGATCCCACCTGTTAGGACTCAGTCCCACAAGACTGTCCCCCAGTGGGATTGGCAGTTCAGATGCCAATCACGAGTAGTAGGTTGTCACCTATCCTTCTAACCAATCGGCTACAAATCAGGGGTCCCACTACCCCTTCCTTGCATTAATTTACTAGGATGGCTCACAGAACTCGAGGAAATGCTTACGTTTACCAGTTTATTAAAAGGGATATTACAAAGGATACAGACGAACAGCCAGATGGGGCAAGGAATGTGGGAAGGGTGTGGAGCTTCTCTGCCCTCTGTGGGCTTGCCGCCCTCCAGACACATCCATGTGTTTAGCAACCAGGACACTCTCCAGACCCCGTCCTTCCGGATTTCTATGGAGACTTCTTTAATAGGCATAACTGATCAAATAATTGGCCATTCGTGATTAACTCAACTTCCATTCTCCTCTCCCCTCCTGTATTAGTCCATTTTCACACTGCTATAAAAAACTGCCCGAATAAAGAAAAGAGGTTTAATTGACTCACCGTTCCTCATGGCTGGTGAGGTCTCAGGTAACTTACAATCATGGTGGAAGGGGAAGCAGGCACCTTCTTCACAAGGCAGCGAGAGAGAAGAGAATAAGTGTGGGTAGGAGGAAATGTCAGACACTTACAAAACCATCAGACCTCATGAGAACTCACTATCACGAGAACAGCACGAGGGACACCGCCCCCATGATCCAATCACCTCCTGCCAAGTCCCATCTGCAACATGGAAATTATGGGGATTACACTTTGAGATGAGATTTGGCTGGGGACAAAATTATGGGGATTACAATTCGAGATGAGATGTGGTTTGGGTGAGTCAAGCCACAGCACCTCCTCACAGGTGGAGGAGGTAGGGCTGAAAATTTCAACCCTTTACTCACCAACTAACCAGCTCCCATCTGGCAGCTAGCTGGGGGCTTGCTGAAAGTCACGTATAACTTAAACTCAGGTGTGCTGGAAAGGGGCGTTTAGGAATTTTTAAAAGATACCCCTTTCACCTGTATCACTCTGGAGCTATTTCAGGAACCAGGGACAAAGACCAAATGTAATAACAATAGATGCTCCTTTCACCTTTATCACTTAGGAACTGACAAGCATTTTAGGAACTTTGGCCAGGAGTGAAAACCAAAAAATATATTTCTTCTTATATCACAATATCACACCCTGTCTTCAAATACAGTCACATTCTGTGATAATGGAGGTTAGGACTTCAACATACAGAATTGGAGAGGACACAGTTGAGTCCATAACCGGGCAAAATCCTCCTCAAACTTCAAGGCCTTCCCCACCCTGCCTGCACGTTCCGGCCTATCTCATCTTTCCAACCGGCCATTTCCTGGGACAATACAAATGACCCCTGTCCTGGTCAGCCACAGGTTGACTCCTATCCGCCTTGCAGAATCAATCACAGCACCTCTAAGGAGCTGTCGTGGGCCAGTCTTCCCTACTGCACTGTGAGCCACTTCGTCTTAGAAGCCACTCCTCTTCAGCTCATGGTGTTCTGTGTATTGGGGTCTTCCCTCTTTGGGTCTCTGATCTTCCATCCAAATGGGAAAAGCAAGGCTTACACTTGTCAAGGCTCTCGGTGTTTGCCTGCTGCAGCAGATGCCAGGCATGAGCGCCATAACAGCGTTTGCTCTCAGAATGGTTACTGGACCTTTGCCCGAAGGTGGACCATGCAAGTGTGAATGTCTGCAGAGATACAGAATCACACACAGCTGTACTGAGACTGATGAAAAGGGAATGTGCTATGGGTCAGGGAGCACCCATGAGATGGGCCTTACTCCAGGACAGGAGGTGCAATCATTTTTAGAATAGGCTAGAACGTTCCCATCAGATCTGTGCTGACATGAAATCAGCCTCTCCACTGTGTCACTTTCACAGGTGAGGCAGGTTCAAGTTCACCTCCTGCACAGCTGACCTTTCCTTAAGGACCATGGACTTCTGGTGACAATGTCTTTCCGTGGACCCTGGGAAACAGAGTGGCACTAGTATGCTGGTATATGGAGAAACTGCCCAAGAAGTGGGTGGCAATGGAACTGAGCCCAACCTGCCTTGTGGCACTGCCTCTGCCCTTGGCCCAGCCCGCTACAGCTGGCCACCCTGTGATCCTGCCTTCCCTACACACGGCAGCTGGGGCATCTGGTAGAACCTGGAGCATATGCTGCAGACACCAGACCCCTACCTTCTGGAAACCTCATATCCGAGTCACTTGAGCTGGGTGTGTGGTGCAGTCCACATAAGCAGCTGGCAAAATGGGAGGATCAGGCAGTGAAGACCGTGGAAGAAGTCCCTTCCTCTGTCCTGGGCTAACTGCACTCCCGGATGTGGCCCGCTCCTGTTAGTCCTGCCCACTCTTCCTTCTCTTGGAGGAAGACTTTCCTTCATTCAGGTACCTACACCCCATTCCCAGCCACCCATGTGGTTCCAGTCAGGACCACCCATCACAGTTTCCCATCCGCCTGACCATGGGAGTGAGCACTTGGCCCAAGATGGGCCAATCAAGGTTCTTCCCTGAAGGTGTTCACATTAACATTAATATTCGGCTCCATAATAATGATGATAATGTCGATGATAATGCTAAAAGCAGCTATAACACTTAGCAATTATGAACAGTGAGCACCCACTAAGTGTCAGCACTGTTGCATCATATTTTTTAATTTCTGTAGCAGTCATGAAGCAGACTCTGCGATTACTTCATTTTACAGATAAGGAATCTAAGGTCAGAAAGGTAAAGGAATTTGCCCGAGTAAGTGGCAGAGCCACAATTCAAACCCAGGCAGTCTATCTCCAGAAACATCACTCTCAGCACCTCATACACTGTCTCTTTCCCAGGGGAACTGCCAACCGAGGCCTGCGGAGGCTGGCAGCCATCTCCCTGCTGTGTGGAAAGGCCGCGTTAAAGCCAGTCCGCAGAGAAACAGATATGAGCGATGGAAATCAGAACTTGGCAATATTTGAGTCCTTAGTTCTGCTTCCTTTTTCTCCTTTCACATCTCTTGGTTACATAAGGCAATAAATAATCTTTTTTTTTTTTTTTTTTTGAGACGCAGTCTCACCCTGTCACCCAGGTTGGAGTGCAATGGTGTGATCTCAGCTCACTGCAACCTCCACCTCCCAGGTTCAAGCAATTCTCCTACCTCAGCCTCCCAAGTAGTAGGGATTATAGGTGCACACCACCACGTGTGGCTAATTTTTTGTATCTTTAGTAGAGATGGTGTTTCACCATGATCTCTTTTTAAAATTATTATTATTACTACTATTATTCAAGACAGGGTATCTCTCTGTCGCCCAGGCTAGAGTACAATGGCATGAACATGGCTCACTGCAGTCTCGAACTCCTGGGCTTAAGTGATTCTCCCACCTCAGCATCCCGAGTAGCTAGGACCACAGGTGTGCACCACCACACCTGGCTAATTAAAAAAAATTTTTTTTATAAAGACAGGGGTCTCACCATATTGCCCAGGCTGGTCTTGAACTCCTGGGCTCAAGCAATTCTTCTGCCTTGGCCTCCCAAGGTGCTCGGAGGTGTGAGCCACCGTGCCCAGTCAGTGAATGATCTTTTTCCTAAGATGGTTCAGATAGAAGCTCTGTTACTTGCGTCCTGTCTTGTGATCCCATCTCCTACCTGCCCAACTTTCCATCATTGTTGTGGTTTTCCTTCTCTTTATCTTCCACCTCTCCCCACCCTGACCCCTTTCACAGGTCCACTAAATTGCTAAAGTCTCAGTCTGTCTAATAGAAACACCCCTTTCTCCTGCAAAGTCTGCACAGCTGCGCCTTCCCCTCTCCTGTCATACCACTCTGGGAAGAGCTGCCTCACTCGTGTCATCATCTGCTCCTTCCCTTGCCCTTCGCCACCCGGCTCTGATGCTTATCTCCCTTGGATGCCAATCTCTGAAGACCCAACCCAATGGTCTTTTCTCAGCCTTCATCCTCTTCGATCTCTTTCCCTCCTTTGTATTCCCTAAACATACAGGCCTCCCAAGGTTTTGGACTTGGCCCTGCGCATATTGGTCATGACTTGTCCTTCTTTCGCAATCCCGTCTGTCTCTTTGTTTAGATGTCTCTACTATGGCCCTCAGGTCTGTCCTTGGTCCCTGACCCCTCTCCAGCCCTGAATTCACAGTGGCCCTGAACGCAGCCTCACCTGCATGCTTCATCAGCACCTCAAACTCAAACTGCCCAGACAACATCTGGATATCATCAGGAAAAAGATGACATTGTTAGACTCTACACCAGAATACATTCCAAATGGATGAGAGATCTGTATTTGAATAGTGTAAAAGAAAAATTGGAAACACAATTACATTTTAAAGAGTTTATCTGAGGAAAAAGCAATTCATGAATTGGGGTATGCCAGACCAAAAAAATGTTCAGTGTTCTAATGACATAGCATCACAGGCAAATATTTTAGGGTGAATACGGAAGCAAGATAAAGAAATTATTTGATTGGTGGCAGTTACAAAATTATCTTATTTGATTCATCCCATTTGAAAGTCCCTAGTTATATAAATAGAAACTTTCTGTCTGCTAATAATTGACTGAGGTTAACTTTTGTTTCTAACATAAGCATTTACCAGAAATGGCTAAAGTTAAGTTTTGCTAACGTTTGCAAATTAAGCAAGGTTAAGATGACTTATGAGGCCTGACTGCTTTTGTCTACTCAGAGATTCTTCAGGCCTGGTCTCTTTTCATTTTAATTTACTTTAACAATAGTGGACTCATATAGGAATTAGAATAAAGACTGAATCGGCAAGACTGAAAACACATACCACTTATAAAGAAAAATCTCTAACAGTAAACCTTCAGACAAATTCTGGTTAAACCATTTAACTAAAATAAATTTTTTTTCACATTCAGGACAAAAATAATTCACTTACAAGAAGAAAAATCAGGTGCGTTTCAGATGTCTTTCCAGCAGCAATCAGTGCCAGAGCAAAGGAGAAATGTCTAGAAGGAAAAGAATATGACCCAAGTGAATTCTACCCAGCCAAGTTGGAGCTTAGGTATAAAGGCAAGAGCTCACATTTGCAGACATGAAAGGACTCAGAAAAATACAACATCTGTTAGCCCTTGTGAAAAATCTACTTGATGGTGAAATCTTGTTAACTAAAGGTTGCATCAAAATAGAGTCCTGCCATTCTGAAGCCGTAGAAGTGGGATTGGTGGGGAGCATGGAATCCAGGTGGATACACGAATGCTATTAACACCCAGGAGAGGTATGGTTTCAGATGCAGAATGAAATGTTGCAAACTCTGAAAAGTTGAAATAAGTTAAGCATCGAAACCAGAAGGAAGAAGAGGGCAGGAAAGAGGTGCATCAAAATGTTAATCTCTTCTCTTTCCCAGCATGGATCAATCAATCTCATCTCTATGGAAACTCACTTGTTTTTTTTTTTTTTTTTTTTTTTAAAGACATATCACTCTGTCGCGCAGGCTGGAGTGCAGTGGTGTGATCTCAGCTCACCACAACCTCCACTTCCTGGGTTCAAGCAATTCTCCTGCCTCAGCCTCCCAAGTAGCTGGAATTACAGGTATGTGCCACAACACCCAGCTAATTCCTTTTGTGTTTTCAGTAGAGATGGGGTTTTGCCATGTTGGCCAGGCTGGTCTCGAACTCCTGACCTCAGGTGATCTGCCCACCTTGGCCTCCAAAAGTGCTGGGATTACAGCTGTGAGCCACTGTGCCTGGCCGAAAACTCACATTTAAAAAAACCCACGATACAAAAAATAACAGATGCTAGTGAAGTTGTGGAGAAAAGGGAATGCTTATACACTCCTAGTGGGAACGTAAATTAGTTTAGCCATTGTGGAAAGTAGTGTGGCAATTCCTCAAAGAACTTAAAACAGAATTACCATTCAACCCGGCAACCCCATTATTGGATATCCACCCAAATAAATATAAATCATTCTACCATAAAGACATATGCATGTGAATGTTCTTCACAGCACTACTCACAATAGCAAAGATATGGAATCAACCTAAATGCCCAGTAGTAGACTGGGTGAAGAAAATGTGGTACACTTACACCATGGAATAATACTGTGCAGCTATAAAAAAGAATGAAATCATGCCCTTTGCAGCAACATGAATGGAGCTGGAAGACATCATCCTAAGCAAATTAACATAGGAACAGAAAACCAAATGCCACATTTCTCACCTGTAAGTGGAAGCTAAACACTGAGTACATATGACACAAAGAAAGGAATGACAGACACCAGGGCCTACTTGAGGGTGAAGGGTGGGAGGAGCGTAAGCAATGAGAAACTACCTATTGGGTACCATG
The DNA here is from genome assembly GCF_000951045.1 of Mandrillus leucophaeus. NCBI lineage: Eukaryota > Metazoa > Chordata > Mammalia > Primates > Cercopithecidae > Mandrillus > Mandrillus leucophaeus. The sequence continues at coordinate 2,795,641 of NW_012109474.1, read as the reverse complement.
CTTATTACCTGGGTAATGAAATAATCTGTATGCCAGACCCCTAAGACACACAATTTACCTACATAACAAACCTGCACATGTACCCCTCAACCTAAAATAAAAGTTAATAAATAAATTTTTAAAAACCCACAGTGAGTCCAACTTCATACATTCCCTCAAATTTAGTACCACCTTCTAGGAATTTATTTCCTTTGTAGGAAAGAACAATGATCTGAATTACAGTTTGACCGAAGTTTTTGTTCCTGTTAAATTCTTTTAAAATTAAGTGTAGTACTTATTTTCAAAAATACATCACATATAGTCAATATCATCATGATACAATTGTTTTCATCTGTTTCAGTATCTCCTTTCTCTCTCTCTCTCTGCCTCCATCTCTGTCTTTCTCTAGATCCTTCTTTCTTTCTATGCATAGAGAGATGTCAGGAAAGATGTCAGTCAAATGTTATGACCAATTATTTTTAGGTTGTATAATTTTGGTAATTCGGTCCTATCTTCTTCACACTTTTCTGTATTTCTTATTTTTTAATAATTAGTATGTGTAGTTTATATTAAAATAATCACACAAAGAAAATAAAGCAATGGACAGAGAGATACCAAACAGCTATGCTTAGAAGGAAAGCAGAAGTAGACAGATCTACTAACATCAGGCAAAGTAGAATTTAAAGTCAAAAGCGTTCATTGGAGTTATGAGAGACATTATGGTATGGTAAAACATACATATTGGAAAAAATATAACAGCTATAAATTTTGATATTCCAAATAGCATATACGTAAAACAGAAACTACTACAATATAAGAAGAACTTAAAGTATATGCATGCACACACATACCCCCACACATATACCATAGTAAAATACTTTAAATATGCCTACTTTTGAATTTTATTTATTTATTTATTTTTTGAGACAGGGTCTTGCTCTGTCACGCAGGCTGGACTGCAGTGGCTCGATCACAGTTCACTGCAGCCTCGCCCTCCTGCGCTCAATTACTCCTGAATTTGGGAGATCTAGTAAAACAAAAATAAATGACATAGAGAATCTCAATATTACAATTAACAAGCTTGATTTAGTACATACGTAGAATTCAGTGTCTTACTATTGAAAAATAAACACTATTTTATTTTGTCCTCAGAATTTTTGTAAATACTGATCTCATATTTGGCTCCAAAGAAAATCTATAAAATATAAAATGTGGAGATACACAAGCTAAATGTCCTGAGCCTCAGCCTATACAATTAAAATTCATCACAAAAGCATACCTTAAAAAGTCTTAACTACTTAGAATTAAGAAACCCTCTCCTAAATAACTTCTACATGAGAGGAATTCAAAATTAAAATGGTCTAGAAAAGAATAAAAAAGAGATATACATGAATGCATAAAGAATTGAAAGAAAAGAGGGAAGGAGAGAGAGAGAGATAACTAACCTAAATATTTTTTAGTTGTTTGAAAAAGCCATCAGTTGATGCCAATTAATAGAACCCCACCATGAGTCAGCAGGTTTAGGCTCTGGTCTCACTTCTGGCATCATGTTGGCAAGTCATTCTTCCTCTGGACCTCAGACTCCTAGCTCCAAAATGACAGACTCAACAAGATGATCTAGGGTTTCTCCTGCTGTATTTCATTCCAACAGCATCTTTTACATATTTCAATTAGTTACCCATATTTACATATCAGAAGATTTGACATAAAAAATTCCATCTCTGTTTTCTTTCAAAAACCAGAGTTTGAGGTGGCACTCCTGGGTCTGCCTGGATCAAGGCTACCCCTTTAGGTCACCAGAGTTCCTACCACCAACTTCAGTGTGGTCTACCTGGACTGTGGGGTTTTCAGCCCCTAAGCAGAAGAAAGGACCATAGAGTATCACTTGTTACTCTCTCCAGAGAAAACTCAAGGCTCACTTATTTTTGCTTTTTAGGTTTTCCTTTATAGTGAATATGGAGTCCAAGAGAACAAACCTCAAACTGATTCTCTGAATTCTCGTTTTTGTTCTTCATAAAAATTTCCATCCAGGCAGTTTAAATAAACCCAGTTGTTTCCAAGAAAACAGAACGGAAAGCTGAGGAAACTCCACCCCCAACCCACAGCTCCCAGGGCTCAAGCACTTGCTCTGTGCCCCAGACCACTGCCCATCTGGATCCTGGTTTTGTTAGGGGGGTGGGCGTGGATGGGCACCATCTGGTAGAGAACTTACTGTGGTTTGGCTGAGTTGTATATGTGAAGCTTTCATTCTCAAATAAATTTCAAAAGATTCTTGCTCAATATAAGGATATGGGATATAGAGATAAATGTTCCAGAGACAGAAAAAAAAAATTAAAAATTCACATAGGCAACAATCCTTCTTCTTCTTAGGGCAGTCTAGTTCAGGAAGCTTCTCCTGCTCTTGAAGGTTTTTATTTGATATTAAAATAAATGAGGCCAGGTGCAGTGGCTCATGCCTGTAATCTCAGCATTTTGGGAAGTCGAGGTGGGAGGATTGCTTGAGGCCAGGAGTTTGAGACCAGCCTCGGCAATATAGAGAGATGCCATCTCTACAAAAAAAATTTAAAAACAAAATTAGCGGCCGGGCACAGTGGCTCACTCTTATAATCCCAGCACTTTGGGAGACTGAGGTGGGTGGATCACTTGAGGTCAGGAGTTCAAGACCAGCCTGGCCAACATGGTGAAACCCCATCTCTACTAAAAATACAAAAATTAGCCAGGTGTGGTGGTGCACACCTGTAGTCCCAGCTACTTGGGAGGCTAAGGCAGGAGAGTCACTTGAACCCAGGAGACAGAGGCTGCAGTGAGCCAAAACTGCACCACTGCACTCCAGCCTGGGCAACAGGCTAGGCAATATTTTTAAAGATGTCTTTAAAATATCTAAAATGAATGTTTTTTCTCTTCTCCTCTCAACAGACCCAAGTTTTCTTTGCTTCTTGTGAATGGCCTCACTACCCAATCTTCTTTCCCATTGTGAACGTGCCCAGAGAATGCAGGTCAGCCAGACACCAGAAGGGGAAGGGGAAAGACTGTGGGCTATTGTCACTGAACTAGGGATGGATGGGAACCGGCCAGTCTCTCAAACTTGGGAGGTGAGAACAAGATACCCCCAAATCCCGCAAGCCAGAAAGAGCTACTGAGACCATCCTCACTAACCCTTCTTTTGGTATGTTTTGGAGATTTAACCATACATTGTGTGCAACTTTAGATGCATATGGTATGAGCTTTAGATAACTGCAATCGTATTGTTTAGGAAGTTTTCTGTTCAGCAATATGTGGTGGATACATCTCAATCTGAAGAAATAAAAGATCTGCATCAGTGGGGCCGGTGGCACTAACTCATGCCTGTAATCCCAGCACTTTGGGAGGCCAAGGCAGGAGGATCACCTGAGGTCAAGAGTTCGAGACCAGCCTGGCCAACATGGTGAAACCCTGTCTCTACTAAAAATACAAAAATTAGCCTGGTGCAGTGGTGCGCACCTATAGTCCCGGGTACTCAGGAGTCTGAGGCAGGAGAATTGCTTGAACCCGGGAAGCAGAGGCTGCAGTGAGCCAAGATAGTGCCATTGCACTCCAGCCTGGGCAACAGAATGACACTGTGTCTCAAAAAACAAAAAGCAAACAAAAAAACACACCAAGGGTTGGCGCCCAAGATGGCTGAATAGGAACAGCTCCAGCCTCCAGCTCCCAGCCTGAGCGACACAGAAAATGGGTGATTTCTGCATTTTCAACTGAGGTATCGGGTTCATCTCACTGGGGCGTGTCGGACAGTTGGTGCTGGTCCACAGGTGCAGCCCGATCAGCGAGAGCTGAAGCAGGGCGAGGCATCGCCTCACCTGAGAAGCACAAGGGGGAAGGGAATTCCTTTTCCTAGCCAAAGGAAATTGATACACACAAGACCTGGAAAATCAGGTAACTCCCACCCTAATACTGTGCTTTACCAAGGGTCTTAGCAAACGGCACACAAGGAGATTATATCCCACACCTGGCCCAGAGGGTCCCACGCCCACGGAGCCTCCCTCATTGCTAGCACAGCAGTCTGAGATCTAACTGCAAGGGGACAGCAAGGCTGGCGGGGGGTGGCGCCCGCCATTGCTGAGGCTTAAGTAGGTAAACAAAGCCAGGAAGCTCGAATTGGGTGGAGCCCACCACAGCTCAAGGAGGCCGGCCTGCCTCTGTAGACTCCTCTTCTGGGGACAGGGCATAGCTAAACAAAAAGCAGCAGAAACCTCAGCAGAGGTAAATGCCCCGTCTGACAGCTTTGAAGAAAGCAGTGGATCTCCCAGCATGGAGGTTGAGATCTGAGAACAGACAGATTGCCTGCTCAAGTGGGTCCCTAACCCCTGAGTAGCCTAACTAGGAGACATCCCCCACTAGGTGCAGAACGACACCTCACACCTCACACAGCGGGGTACACCCCTGAGACGAAGCTTCCAGAGCAAGAATCAGACAGCAACAATCAGGCAACAACAACAATATTGCTGAACAATATTGTTCAGCAATATTCTATCTTCTGCAGCCTCCGCTGCTGATACCCAGGCAAACAGGGTCTGGAGTGGACCT